>NW_009620240.1:6654-10511 GCF_000690535.1 Cariama cristata
CCTCCTTTCTCCATCTCACTCTGAGCAGGTCCCTGTCCCCATCTTTTAGGTCCTCCCTCTCTCTGCCCTATAGCCTGTGGCTATTTTTTCCTTTGCCACCTCTCTCTGTCCAGCTCCCAGCCACTATTTTTGTGTTCTTCCCTCTCTGTCCTGTAGCCCATCAGTATTTTTGCTGTCTCTGGCGCTGTCTGTCCAGATCCCTGTCTGTGTTGCTCAATGTCTTCCTTCTCAGCTCTGTAGCATGTCGTGAGTCTATTTCTTCCTCCATCTCTCTTTCTCCTGCTCCCTGCTCCTCATTTTAAATTCCTCCCTCTCTGGAGGGAGGTTGCTATTTTTTCCTTTCTCCATCTTACTCTATCTTGCTTCCTGTCCCTGTTTTTCTAAGTCTGCCCTCTCTGGCCCCTAGCCTGTCGCTGTATTTTTCTTTCCCCATCTTGGTTTGTCTGGCTCCCTGTCCCTCTTTCGTCATTCCTTCCTCTCTGCCACGCTGCCTGTCACTTCTTTCCTTTCTCCCTCCCTCCCTCTCTGTCCATCTCGCTGTCCTCATTTCTAAACTGTCCTTCACTGCCTGGTGGTGTGATGCAGTTTTTTTTTTTTTGTTTCTCCATCTCTGTCCAACTCCCTGTCTCTAATTTTTAATTCCCCCCTCTCTCTCTGCAAGCCTGTTGGGACTTTCCCCCTTTTCAGTCTCCCTGTCTGGTTCCGTGTCCCTGTTTTTTAATTCCTCCCTCTGCCCTCTTACCCATCAGCATTTTTTCCCCCATCTCTCTTGGTCTGTCTCAAGATCCTGATTTTTAAAAAATTCCTCCTTCTCTGCCCTGTAGCCTGTTGCTTTTGAAGTTCTTCTCTGCCTCTCTCTGTCCAGCCCCTGCCCCCTCTTTTATACTTCCTCTGTACCTTGTGGCCTGTTGCTTTACCCCTCGTATTTCTCAGTCTCTGTCTTGGGCTCTCTGCCCTTGTTTTTTCATTCCTCCCTCTCTGCCCTAGGGCCGATTGCTAGTTTTTTTTCTTTCTCTGGCTCTCTCTTTCCAGTTCCCAGGCTCTGTTTTTCAATTTTGTCCTCCTTGGCCCTGTGCCATGTTATGATTGCATTTTTTTTCCCATCTCTCCCTGTCTGGCTCCCTGCTAGGATTTTTAAATTCTTCCTATTCTGTCTTGTAGCCCATCACTGTTTTTTCTTTCCCTGTGTCTCTCTGTCTGGCTCCCTGTCTCTGTCTTTACTTACTGTTTTTTTTAAAATCCCTCCCTCCCTGCCCTGTATGCATTGCTCTTTAAAGTTTTGTTCCCTGATGGCTCTCTGTAAATTGCTCCCAATCCCAATTTTTTTAATTCCTCCCTCTCTGTTCTGTGACCTATTGTGATTTGTTCTTTCTCTGTCTCTCCTTTTTCTGGATCTTGGTCCTTAATTTTCAGTTTCTCCCTCTTGGTCCGGTAGCCCACTGCTATTATTTGTCTTTCTTAATCTCTCTCTGTCTGGGTCCCTGTCCCTGTTTGTGAATTCCTCCATCTCTGCACTGTGGCCCATTGCTCTTTTTCTGTTCTCTGTCCCGCTCCCTGTCCTGAGTCTTTAATTGCTCCCTCTGTGCCCTGCAGCCTGTCACAGGTTTCCGTGCCCCCACCACCTCCATTGCTCTCTGACGGCTCCCTGTCCCTACATTCTAATTCTTCCCTTGCTGCCCTGCGGCCCATCGCTATCTTCCCTTTCTCTGTCTCTCTCTGTACAGCTCCTGGTCCCTTCCTTTTTGAAATTCCTCCCTCTCTGTCTTGGAACCCGTCATGCTTTTTGCCTTTCTCCATCTCTCTCTGGCTGGCTCCAGCTCCTCATTTTAAAATTTCTTCCTTCTGGGCACTTTAGCCTGTGGTGCTTTTACTTCTTTGTCTGTTTGGCTCTGGATGGCAATTTTTTATTTCCCTGCTGCATAACCCGTCACTTTTTTCTCCATCTCTTTATGTCTGTCTCACTGCTGCCATTTTTTAATTATTCCTCTCCGCCCTGTACCTCACCACTATTTTTGCCTTTCTCCATCCCTGTTGAGCTCCCCATCCCTATTTATTAATTCCTCCCTCTTCCTGCATCCTCTGCTATTCCCTGTGATCTCCATCTCTCTCTGTCCAGGTCCTGTCCACCGTTTTTAATTCTTCCTGCCACCCCCCTTAGCCTGTCTGGATTTTTCCCCTTGGTCGCTCTCCGTGTCTGGCTCCCTCTTTCTGTGTTTTAATTCCACATTCTCTGGCCCATAGACACACTACTTGTCTGTCTTTCTCCATGTCTCTCTGTCTGACTCCCAGTCCCCGTTCTTTAATTCCTCCCTCTTCTCTGTAGCCCATTGCTATATTTTTCCATTCTCCATCATGCTCTGTCTGGTCCCCTGTCCTTATTTATCAATTCCTCCCTGTGGCCCGCTGCTTTTCCCTATTTTATTTCTGCCCCTCTCTCTGTGTCTGGCTCCCCATCCCTGTTTTTTTAATTCCTCCCTCTCTGTCTTGTAGCCCATGTGACATTTTGCCTTTCTCCATCTCTGGCCAGTTCTCTATCCCTATTCAGTGATTCCTCCCTCTCCACTCTGTGGCCTGTCACCTTTGTCCTTTCTCCATCTCACTGTCTCCATCCCCCTGATGGTCCTGTTTTAGAATTCTGCCCCTCCTCTCTTTCTTTACACATTGCTATTCTTTTTGCTCTCCAGCTCTCTTTTTTCTGGCTCCCTGTTCCTGTGTCTTAATTCTTTCATCTCTGCCACATAGCATGTAGCTATGTGGTTTGGTTTGTGTTGTTCCCCACCCCGCCCCTTCCCTCCATTATTTGTTGTCCCAGCTCCTTGTCCCTATTGTTTTATCCTCCTTCTCTGCCCTGTTCTTTGTAGCTTTTTATCTTCCTCCATCTCTCTCAGTCCATCTCCCTGCTCCTATCCTTTTTCCTCCCTCTCTGTTGTGCTGCCCATCGCAGTTTTTCCTGCATCTCTGTCCTACTCCCTGTACTTCTTTGTCAGTTTCTGCCCTGCTCCCTCCCCTCTTTTTGCTGCCTCTCTTCCTCTCTCCCTGCTTCTTCATCTCTGTGAGCCTCCCTGTCCCCATCTTTCTTTCGCTGTCCCGTTCCCTGCCTCATGCTTTCTCGCTACACCCCCACTGTCCAGCTAGCTGCCACTGTTTTCCTCTCTTCTAGTGTCCTGCACCCTGCTCCTCATTTTTGGTGGCCTCCACCTCTTCCCAGAAGCTCATCGCTCCAGGAGCCAGCTGACCAACTGTCTGTTCCCCACGAAACCAATGAGCGTGGCTCTGGGAACAACTGCTGAGGTGTCCCAGGTGCTGGGGGAGCATCGAGGGCCCTGAAGCCCACGAGCAGACTCGCTCCCAGTACTTGTTACCTGTATAACTGAATAAGCTCTATCTCCTTTGCACTCCTGGCAGCATTTTCATTTACACACACACTGGGCAAGGGGTGTGATGGAGCCCAGAGGTGATGCACTGTGGGGGTCGGCCAATAGCCCCTTGTTCCTTCTGGGCTCCAGCTGTGGGCTGGGGCTGGAGGAACCTCAGGTGTGAGTAGTGAAGCTGATGGTAATGGCCCCTCCCTATAAAGGGGTGGCTGCTGGATCTGGTACTGCTGCTGCCCTGCCCTGGGTGGCTGTGGAGGGACCAGTGTGAGCCAAAGAAATAGCGGAGTGGTCACTGGGCTGCAGCTGCATGGAAGAAGAAGGTGAGCAGGGCAGTGTGATCGACTGGTGGATCCCGGGGAAAGTGCCGAGGAGGGTGGCAGTGCCGGCTGGGTCTGTGCCAGAGGCATCGAGTGGCAGTGGTGCCGCACCATGTCAGAGCCCAGGAGGGGGGTGGGCCGCGACATGTCACGTCTGAGCCGAGTG
>NW_009620241.1:0-37634 GCF_000690535.1 Cariama cristata
ACAATAATTTTGTAAATATAACTTAATTTAATGAAGATTTTACAGAATGAAATTATAATAAAAGTCACACTAACACTAGATAGAAAGTAGAAGGAATCAACTTAGAAAACCTGCTCTAAATAGAATTTCTGCTGCATGAATAACTTTAAACATCTGCTTTGCCCTAGTGAAACCGGTTGAGCCTAAGAATGAATAGAATTTTAAGCATGTGTTTAAGTGCTGTACTGAATAAAGATATGTTCACAGTTAAATATTTTCTGTAATTAGGACTGCAATATGGTGATTTAGTTAGATTTTGATTTATAGAAAATCTGGGAAGAGACTGGTCATTTACTTTTGAATATCTTGCTCACTAACATAAAATAATGGGCATATCTCAAAAAAAGATTACTTTGCATGAGCAGCCGGTGAAGTGTTCGGCAAGTCTAACTGCCACTTCAGGGTATTCTCAAGGTTATTTTTCACTTGCAGGAAATTTTTTTTTTTTGTGTTCAGCCACCCTCAAATATTCTGGTTACTGTCTTACAGGACTCCCATCAGCAAAACAAAGTTTTCTCAAACATTGTGTGGTGAACTGAATTTAAATTCCAGGACTCAGGATATCGTTTATGCCTAACATGTGTCCTCCAGAAAGGTTTAAACCAACTGCATTGTCATTAAATTCAAATGAAGAGATAAATGCCAGGGACTTTAATTGTCTTTGCCTCAGAAAAACAGAGGAGTTCTTTCTACTGTGAATATTAATTGTCCCACTCTTAAAATTAATTCATTTGCATTTCTCATTACCTATCTACATTTTCTGTCACAGCACTAAAAGCTCTGTGACTCTTCTTACTATCTTTAGTGGTTACAAAATTTTGTTTGAAAGAGTTTGAGAGGGAAGTTTGGGGTCAAATTAGCATCGTAAGTTCAGAAAAGATAAGATACCGTTGGTTTTGCAAAAGGTACTGTTTTGCAAACAACCTACCCTTCAGTGTCTCTTTTATATGCTCTCTAATATCTACGCTGGGGTCCATGAAGTATGTCCTCTTTCTATTTTTTTTTCCCTACGCAGAAAAAACGAGAAGGAAATGAAGTAGAAAGAAAACCTTGAGGTCTTTCAGTTCTTCAATTAAATATGTGGCAAGGAGGCCTCATTTGGTTAAATCAACAGATTTTTAAATTATCTGTTATTTTCCTTCATTACGTAGTCAGGTTAAACAGATTTTTTAAAGGGTTTTACTTTGTGTGGTAGCATTTACACGAAATCCTTTTTATAAATTAACCCTTCAGTAGGTCAGTGTACTGAAAGTGGTAGGGTATATGTTCATCTGGTAGGAATGTCACCATCAACTGACATCAGACGAGACCTGTAGCTGTATAGCAGAATGTATGCATTTAAAGGCAGAGGTGTGTTAATCATATTTGAAAATCTTTTCCATTAGGCTTTCTCTAAATATTGTGAATGGTTCTGACCATCTATGTGAAGTGAACTTGAATTTCAATAAAAGCAGGATTAATTGACCACACTTGGATTTTTTTTCAAATTAACTGAGGCTCAGTCCTGGTGAACTGATGCAGTAGATTAAAGAAAATTATGTGTTTTAAATAAATACTGATGAAGTACATTTAACCTAAATCTAAATATAGTGCATTACACTTACTCTATATGAGGTAATGACAGACTGGTGGGAGGAACTTTTATTTTAAAGACAAATTCAATATTTGGTGAATTTTCTAACAGACACAAAACTCTGTGCTCAAGTCTTCAGGACAGTAAGGACTCTTTTCTTGCATTTTTGGCAAATTCAGTCTCCTTTGAACCATTCTTTAAGGCTGAACTGGGACAGCCATAGGAAAAATCTGCTTATCTCCTAAAAAGAATAGTATCCACTTTCAACAGAACTTGCATGCTACTCTCATAAGCAATACTTAAATAATTTTCTCCATTAATGCATCCAGATCTTACTTCAAACTAGTTACATCTTTTCCTCACCTCTTTCATTGTTTCATTAACTTTCCATGTTTATCCGTGACCAGTTTATAATCCTTTGTTCTTTGGCCAACTTTATTTTAAATATTTCTCCTTCATTGAGGTTTATGTTTCATACATTTCATATGTGCTACATCTCAGACAGCAGCACACCTAAGCTTTCACTTTGTTGGATTCCAAAAGCAAAGTTCATGTAGTTTCTTCTTTCTCTTCATCACTACAGTGGCCCTTCTCTGAACACCAGTGTGATTTGATTTTACCTTTTCTCACTATAAGGATATAATGAAGAAGTATGATTAGTCCCTTTCAATATCAGTTCCCAAACCTTTTCACTTTATCACACTCACAATTTTTTTGCCAAAATAAGAACACTGGACAAAATCAACTCTGAAATCGACCTTTAAGAAAACTTATGAGTAACTTTCCTTAAACTTAGTGCTTTCCTTTTATAAGCTATAAGCTTTTTACCCAGTTTCTCACAATTTTTGAGTACTTTTATTAAACAACGACATCTCCAATTTCATGTGTCACTGTACTGAAGAATGTCCTGAAAGTTAAATAGAAGAACTGCAACTGTTCTTTTCTATGCAAAGAATAAGCTATTCCCAGACTGCATAACTTTGCAAATATCCGTATTATTAGCTGCTTCAATAGTCAGCCTAAAAGTACTTTGTGCAGTTTGGTCTCTTACACACGCTCAGACAGTCTGCTCTTGCTAGGTGACTTCATCTGGCTTTTTGTAACCCTGGTTTAGGCAGTCAGATATTAGATTTCAGTTGGTCATTCTTGCCATATTAAATGTGGTCAGTATTCTGATTAATCCAGTATCATATCTCAGGGTAGATCCCACTTTTGTCGTGTGGCTACAGCACGATATGTTCCTGGGCTCCTTTCAATCTAACCTCTGTCTCAGAGGTTCCTGTCAGCTTTATCTATCTATTGATCTATCAAATATTTTTAAACAAAAACACACACCATGTCTCTGAAGCTAAGCCATTGCATGTACAGACCTGGTGTAACAACATCAGATAGGAAGCAGAGAAGTCTAAGGATATGGGTTGTTCAACCCAGAACTCCTTTTCTAAAATATAACGGAAAATATATGTGCAAAATATATGCATCTTCCAGGAATCTAACCAGAAATCTCATTTCTGCATGCTTTGAGCCTCATTGACTAGGCTAGAACTCGGCTCTGCCTGGATCCATGATTCCTGCCGACTCATCTGGTCAATAGTCCAGCTGCAAGAGAAGTACTAATACGGTACAAACTCAAGATTGCTTGTAACTTAGCAGTTAGGTCTTGGGTATAACAAATCAGTCCATGTCTGTTTGAGAGGTCCCTGGAGCACAAGGTGCCCACTTTCTGGGTCACTGTTCTGGGCACAGGTAGGTACCTATTCTATCAGCCTTAGAAGAGGGTAAAATAGACCAGATCATAGGCTATAATTACTACCATTTTTATGACCTCATTATAAAGAAAAGACAGGCACACAATACAGGCTGAAGAAGAGCATCTAAGACAACCATGCCTCCAGAATCCCCTTCAGTATGGAAATGCCTAAATCAGTGAACTCAGTTTTTCGCTTTGTTTTTTTGTACTTTACCTGTACTATATATAACAATAACCTCTACTGAATGACAGGGATGCATACTTGTATGTACTATACACTCCCAGACCCGCAAGGATGAGTTACTACCAATAAGGTACCTCATTTAGAGATTTAAATTAGCCAGATTTAAATTCATGCTGTGAATTAAACTTATCTAATGTGGACTTTCTTTATTGCTTGATAATGCCTCTGATTATTGTCTTAGACTTAAGGTATTGCACCTGGCTGAAAAGAGCTTGAGACAGACCAATATCTCTGCTCTGGGAGTGTTTAAGATCCTTTTTATATTACCATTTCTGTAGAAGATACAAAGCTATTGATACAGACAGAGATTTTACTAGTGAAGTCAAAAAAATTGTCAAATACATCACAATGCCTGCCATATTTCCTTTTTACTGAACTCCTAATTTCCACCTCACTCAGCAATCTTTAATTTAGCCCTACAGCAGCGTAGCCACTTTTGCCCACTAAGTAGAGCCTAGCCTGTTTTGCAAGCTAAGTCAAGTCAGTAGCTGGACTCACTTATTTCCCAGGTAGGACCCGCTGCCTCAGACACCCCAAACAGGCATTACAGTTAAGATCCACCATCAGTGCCTTTTTTCTATGGAATTTGTTGCTAGAGCTCTTACAGGGCTCTTACAGGGGTGTTACATCGTCCCAGGGAGTTGTGGAAGGTCTGTTCACTCTATCAGAACTGAAAACAAACAATAGAATAAAATGAACTGTGCTTACTTTTCTGTAGGGATCTTAGAGAGTAATTAGTCAGAAAGTTCATTAATACATTTGGAACAATGTACACCCTATAACAGTGCAATACTCCTTGTGATAATTTCTAGTACTCAGGTAGAAGGCTTTATCTATTTGATTCCTATTAGGTGAGTGTATGCCAACCCAGTCATGACAAACTATGACTCCAGCACTGTCTCATATACATGTGCTTCACAAAAGCACAGAAGTGATGATAATGGTTTTCTCATGGCACAAAATCTTCCCGATTACTATAGTAAGGTAAACATCTATTATGTGACTATGAAAAACTGGTCATATACATAGAATTTGAATGAGCTCCTATGAGTACTATTCAGACCAATAAATTTATTTTTAACCAATAAATAAATAGAATAGGTTTTCCATAAAGTACTTGCAATTTTGCAGGTCATCTTGAATAAAATATTATTCAAGTTAAACAAATAACGAAGACTTATGACTCATTTTTTTCCCTGTAATTGAAATGTTTTATTCATAAATAGATCACCATGTGCTTTCTGATATAAAGGGAGCCTCTTCTATACAAAATTGACACAGCATGGGAATTTTTAATGTAAATACATTGTATTGCCTCTCAAATTCTCTGATGGTTTAGATAAGGAATTTTGAAAAAACTACAAACATATAAGAAGTCCAATTAAGCTTTATATTTTATTGTTAGGGAGCAGGGTCATTTTCACACAAAGTAGTCTGGATTTCTGCTTTAGTAACTTTACCCACAAAAATAATTGCATTGTGAAAATCAATGAAACTCCTTGTATCTTTTATATATACTAAACCAAACTTTTAGGACTCGATTCAGTGGTCCAAGAAACCAAAGCAGTTCAAATTTATATTCTTTCAGATTTCTGTTTAAAAGTGATGGCCATTTTAATTAATTCAAACACATGGTCATTTTGTTAGTAATACCATAGCATTTCTTGCCCAGAGAAAAATCTGCAATGTCTGAACTTTTTCTTTAATGCTCTGAGCTGCCAATATCTCCTGAATTGACAGTAGTGTCTGTGTCAGCTGAATAGTCTGAATCAGCATCGACTTGAAGTCATATTTGACCTTGTTGTCCTTTATTTCCCTAGAAGTCTCTAAAACCAAAGCAAATGCTGCTTAATTCTGACCAGGCTTGAATGAAGCTCACATAGAACCATATCCTTCAGAAAACAAAAGTGAATATTAAATGGTAATTAAGGCCCCTGTGATAAGTATAGCAATGTATATGATTACAGGATAGAGTGATGACAATTTGAGTCAGAGGCTGTAAGAATATAATTGTTTGCAACAGGTACTTTTCTCTTGGTGACCCTTTGAGACCTTGGCCTAGATGCTGCTATAACCTTCTGATATACCTGGTCTGATATTGCTTCACGATTCTTCCAGACAAATGAAGCACATGATACATTTATTTTCAATATCTTTGAATCTATGATTTGGAAGATTAAGAGATAATGGAAGTACTTGTTTCTTTGTAAGTGGGGGTGCTTGATATAGAAGAATTTTGGAAACAAACGAAAAAAGGAGATAAACCTTATTATTCCAAGTCAAAGATAGGTTGAGAGGATATTGGGACTCTTACAAAGCCAGGCTATGGAGTAGGGAAGTAAGTGAGGATCTGAACCTAGGCCATGGCTGGAATACATATACAAACTCTGGCACTCTGAAACACCAAGTTAGATGCTTCCACTATTTCTCAAAATTTATCATACATACGGAAGTTGTGGCATTTTTAATATCCTCTTACCTGTTTAAGTGAACGCCCAGGTTTTTTTTTTCTTTTTTTCGCACTCTAATCCTTTGATAATCCTTTGATTAGTGGTGCATCTTTCTAATTGTTAGATGTTGTTATCTTCCAATCTTCTATTTATATGGATACAGTTCGTTGTAAACCAGAAGCATTTTCAATATGTTGTTGGGGAAGGAGAGGAGAATTTTTTTTTTTTTTGGGGGGGTGTATTCATTTATTTATTTATCATTTGAAAGCAAGGTTTGCCTATTTATAAAACATGAGCAATGGTGCTTGAAAATGCCTCACAGAAAATCCTCACCTTGAGGAAAGCAAACTGTCCAGCTACTACTTTGGTCAAATTAAGTGCTGTGACTAATGTCAGCAATTATCCTCCTTTATTAATAGCTACAAAGGGCCTGTTTGTTTCCATGTTGGTGCTTACTAAATCGATCTCTGTTTTAGTGAGTGCTGAAGTGCAGTTTTATTAGTGTTCCTCTCAGTATTGGAGCAGGAGAGAGCAGCAGAGCCAGATCTGCTCAGAGAAAAGTTAAATGGATTTTTTTGTAACTACAAATTTCTGACACAGAACTGACGTCCAGGAGGGGCTGCAATGAGGACTGCTGGGAGCCTGGTCACTGCAATAACAAGACCATAGCACAACATCATCGGTACAAGACCATCTCCTTAATGCCTGATTCAACTGAAACTACTTGAAGATTAAGCCGAAGGACACCACACACGAAGCCTCACAACGTAGCTATTTAATGTGTTATGGAATGAGTTGCATAAACTGAGCAAGAGCCATGTGAAAGAGAGACCAACAGTGACAGTGCAGATACAACCGTGTCTCTCATTTAGCTCTAATGTCACACACCAGGCAATGAAGGCAAATTCTGCTTTTCATTTAAAATTCAGATTTCAGCAGAGGCATTAGGAAGGCACTGTATTAATATCAAACTAGTGAAGAAGATGTTAGTTCTTTTTATTTTTTGGCTCGTGCTAGAGTTGAGTACTATTACAGTCACCTTTTACTTTCAGAAGATTTAATTACCATAATTAACTTTAATTTTGCATTGATTAATGTGTCTCAAAGGAATACGTTAAGGTAGCACGCTCAAGGTCCAGACTTTATATGCAAATAGAAAAGATATCATTAAAAGCTTTGTGATGTGTACTTCTTACCATAATAGTTAGAATGAAATCTTGAAAGGCAAATCTAACCAGTCACAGATTTCAATCTGACCTGACAGGACACTTACAAATGTTCCTCGGGTACTTTTAAAAAGAAAATAATGTATTTAGCTAAAAGTATAACTATGAACTGCAGCAAAGTCTTTTTTGTACCTCAGACATCTAAGTGTATTTTCAACATGAGTATTTATTTTGTTATGAATATTCATCATATTTTATGTTACAGTACTGCTGAAGATCTAACTGGAACCACTGTACTATTGCACAAGATACAGCTCTGGCCATGACAAAGCACATAAAGAATGCAAGAAATGCCAGTTTATATCCAGCACAAAAGGTACAGAGATTTCCCCTAGGTCTTACGGGGGACTGAGAAAAATTCCAGTCAACTCCATGACTTCATGGTCCTGTAAGGTCATCCTTGAACTCAAATTCTTGGTTACTGTCCAAAATATCCATACCCTTCAAACACAGATCTATTTCTGGTATTCACCGTGCATGATGCACAGCATTTGACTACTTTCTACCACAAGTTTATGTATTCTTTTGGCAAGTGGAGCTAGAGACACCTCACGGTTTAGTAACCTTTTGCCACCAGGATATGAAAATAAATCAAACAATCTTTTCAAGCATTAACATACTTGAAGCCATTAGCCTTTTAGGTTGTATTTGGACTCCTAAAGAAGGAGAAAAAGACCTGCTGGGGTTAACAAAGTGCTTAGATGCCTAGCTTCTATTTTCTTAAGATAAATGGTATAAATACCTTTAAAAGGCTTTCCTTGGGTGCTACTTTTAAATGTTCAGCCAATGGTCTTTATTCTACTTGGTCTAAAATCATTAATAAATATCCCATTAGTTGCATCATTGGAAAATCAGCCCTTAGTGTGTCTGTGTCATGAAAAAGGGTAACTGGTATCTCATATGAGCAGAACAACAGCTTCAGTTTGAAGTAACGAGGATCTACAAAGTACACAAACTGTATAGAAAGCACACCCAAGCGCATTCTGGTTTTGAGAACCAAAGAAAAAAGTTGGATGTGCTCAGTGAGACATTAAGCGTTCTATAAGTCAATTCTAAATGGATGCAAATATCTTGTCGTTGTTCAGCCTAAAAAAGAAGTTTCTAGTTTAAAGTAGAAAAAGTTTTCTCTGTGGCTTCCTTGAGGTAAGGACCCACTATTAAAATATGGAAGGTAACATTCTGATTATTTTCTTGCTGTTTTCTAAAATATAGTAACATAAAAATATGCTACTTCATTTAAATTTTACTGTACTTTCATTTCTTTCTATCTGCTTTCCACAAAAGGAGAATTAGAACAGAGCTGAAGTCTTGCCAATGCATTTGAACTCTGAGAGAGTTTTGAAAGCATGCTGAAAATATTTGTAAAACTGCACATAAAGGTCAGTCTGAGCTTCTGCACACCTCAGCCTATTCAGTCATATTAGGGAAACGGTTGCTAGATTGGAACTTGCACAAGCAACTTTGAGGCTAGTTACAGTTTAAAAAGAAAAAAAAAAGAAAAGAAAAATAGAAGTTGTTACTACTAATGCTGATGAGTAGTCAGTACTTGAAGTGTCTGTTGTTATTAATCCCTCAGGTTTGAGCTATGGAGTTGTTATCAAGATAAACAGACATTGTTAATAAAATTGAAACTTACAGTACTGTCATCTAGGGAACTGTTCATATAATAGAAAGATTGACTTTAATCTAATCAGTGAACACATGGAAAAAATACAAACTCTTTCATAACACTGAGTTATTTGAATGCTTTACTCCCAGATGGTTTTCATATATTCAAATTCTCCATTCTTTCCAAGGTGAAAAATGAAAGTAAATATAGAAAAAAAATCAGTTGTTTGCTCTTATTGAGACCATGTTGAATACTTTAAATATAATGTCTTCAAACCATGAACCCTTCCTGTTAATAAAAGTCATTCTATAATCACAGGAAATCTCCTGTTTTTTCAGGAAAACTAGGCTGTTTTCCCCACTTTATCCAAGGGAGTAAATCGAATCAGTGATGTTGCAGTTTCTACACTATTGACAGTAAATAAGAAAATATTTCATAAGAAATATTCATTAGCTTATACATAAGGAAACTTGGAACTGAATGGCTTTGGTGACTCAAAGGCATTTTACTACTAGTTCAGAAGTTTGAATTGGTCCCAAACAAAGAATAATTTCACTGCATGTGTGCACTCAGTAATTAATGTAAACCCAAAGTCTGTGCTGAATCTAAATCTGTTTCGCTGAAGAGAAGTGCAGGGCAGGGCAGAAAGGAGAGGAGAGGAGAGGAGAGGCAAGAGTGATTATGAGAGTTTTGCCTGATCAACTACCAGAAGTCTGATCCATTAGAAGTATTTTTAAGGTCTTATAGTCAGATCAGAGAAACTGCCATAATTTTGTTATATTTGTGTTATTAGTGTCTTCCTTCTCTGCACACACTATCATATCTATTTTGGGAGAAAAGAGTTAACCCTGCAGCAGTATTACACTTTTCAAGAATAAGAAGGAAAGTTCAAACATCAGGAAAATCCCAGAAATAGTGAAATGGAGTAGTCAAGGGGAGAGACAGTCTCTTGATAATATTACAATGACATGACTTGCAGACCCTCACTATTTTTGTAAGATTCATCAGCAGTAGTGAGTCTGATGTGCGCTTGACTCCTATTTTTACAGATAGCTGTGTCACAACTCCGTTTCTCACCATTCTACAGAGACATCACACCTTCCCCCTAGAGGCCTCACACGTGCCACTCTCTCATGCCGTGACCTCAAGACCTCTCATCCTCAGCATTTCCTTGCACAAAGGCTGAGCAGACAGGCTGCAACATCTACCTCAGCCTCACTGCTCTGTCAAACATGTGGAGCATTCAGAGCAGATTGCTGAAGAAATCCATCTGCTCGAGAACACATGTGAACTTTTACAATTCTTAGGGAAAGGAAAAAGATGAGCTATTTCAGGATGTCACTATGTACATGGAATGGATCAAGCAATGGGTTCTTTTAAACAATAACTTTGGTCGAAATTCTACAGATTCACTGCTCTGCATGACACGACCATGGCAAAGTATAAATTGCAACCCTTCTTAGCCAAACTAAAATGCAAAACCGAAATGCATAAGCAGTGGAGGCAAGGAAACTGTTGTGGTTTAACCCAGCAGGCAGTTAAACCATAGAGCTGTTCGCTCACTTCTCCACAGTGGGATGGGGGAGAGAATTGGAAAACAGATAAAACTCATGGGTCAAGCTAAAGTCAGTTTAATAGGACAGAAAAGGAAGGGAAAATAATAATGATGATAAAAGAATATACAAAACAAGTGATGCACAATGTAATTGCTCACCACCCGATGCCCGAGGCCCAGCCAGTCCCTGAGCAGCGGGCCACAAGAACCTGGTCAACTCCCCCCCAGTTTTATTGTTCAGCATGACGTCATATGGTATGAGATATCCCTTTGGCTGGTTCGGGTCAGCTGTTCTGGCTGTGTCCCCTCCCAGCTTCTTGTTCTCTCCCAACCTCCTTGCTGGCAGGGCAGTGTAAGCTGAAAAGTCCTTGACTTAGTGTAAGCACTGCTCAGTAACAACTAAAATACCAGAGTGTTATTGACATATTGACATTATTCTCATCCTAAATCCAAACCACAGCACTGTACCAGCTACTAGGAAGAAAGTTCAGTCTATCCCAGCTGAAACCAGGACAATACCATCTATGTCATGCCCAGGTCCCACACTTTCCAACACATTCCAATTAATCACCACCACCTTTCCTGTCTTTTAATATATGCACACAGATATCATTCCCTTAGTCTATGGGCCATCCCTCAAAAATGTCCATTGAGTTCATTTAGTCCATGACTTTGGGGTCTATCTGTCATAACAGTCCTTCAGGGCAAGAGAGATGGTGTGTGGTGTTGGATTGTTGCACACTGAAGCCAGTTCTAGTTCCATCACCACTGCGCTTGTCCAGTTCTATCATTGCTGCACTTTGCTCGGGTTCATCAGAATTCATTCTTCACTAATCTGGGTAATTCTTACTGTAATACTATTGATATGGCATATAGCAACTGTAGAGGTGATGACATACAGTATTATATAGCAATTAACATCATACAATTAAAATAATTGGCTATTCTCACCCAAAATCAAATAGCCTTGAGGTACACATCAGACTTCCCCATCCTCCTGCATTACCCACCAGGTGCACCCAGGTCTTTGAGCAAAAGCAATACTACAGATGGGTTTGCCTTTGCCTGAGGCAGGAATAATGCGGGATGTCTTCCCCAGCATATTTTTTATGTGCACTGCAGGGGTTTTATCCCTTTCTACAGTATGCAAAAGTTTTGATTGGGCAGGGCCAGCTCGATTGGCAGATCCCCATAAGCTGACTAACCAGGTAGCTTTTCCTAAACGTGTATCCCAATGTTTGAATGTCCCAGCACCCATTGCTCTCAATGTAGTCTTCAACAGTGTGGTCTTTAACAGTCAGTGCAGTCTTTAACAGTCCATTAACAGTCCATTAACAGTTTGATTTTCCTGGAGGCTGGTGCATGATAAGGGATGTGATATCCCCACTCAATACCATACTCTCTGGCCCAGGTGTCTATAAGGTTGTTTTGGAAATGAGTCCCGTTGTCTAACTCAGTTCTTTCTGGAGTAGCATGTTGCCGTAAGACTTGTTTTTCAAGGCCCAGAGTAGTGTTCTGGGTGGTGGCATGGGGCACCGCCATGGGGATATGTTTCCAGTCATCTGGCGGTTTCTTCTACCATGGAAGCACATGGCACTTGGCAGGTTTGTAGGAGTGTGATAAAATTGATCTGCCAAGCCTCCCCATATTTGTATTTCAGCCATCGTCCTCCATACCAGAGAGGCTTTAACTGCTTGACTTGCTTGATTGCAGCACATGTTTCACATTCATGGGTAACCTGTGCAATAGTGTTCATGGTCAAGTCCACACCTCGATCACAAGCCCGTCTATATGTTGCATCTCTTTTTTGATGGCCTGAGGTGTCATGGGTCCACCAAGCTATCAATAATCAAACCTTATGTTACCAGTCCAGATCGACTTGAGCCACTTCAATCTCAGCAGCCTGATCCACCTGCTGGTTGTTTTGACGTTCTTCGGTGGCCCGACTCCTGGGTGTGTGAGGATCCACATGACGCGTTTTACAACCCGGTTCTCTACCTGGGCAGCAATATCTTGCCACAATGCGGCAGCCCAGATGGATTTGCCTCTGTGCTGCCAGTTGCTCTGCTTCTATTTTATGAGGTAGCACAGTTCATTTGGACTTCCAAACCCGCATATTCACTGAGCTACACAGAGTAGTGATTTTTTTCCTAGTGTTTGGCACATGAAGTATTTTCAGAATGCTTGTGGGGAGGGGAATAGAATGGAAGTTATTTATCTGTTGGATGCACTGATTTCATTTCTTATTTTCTAACAATATAATATGAATAAAATATTTGAAATTCTCCTTCAGACTTTACTAATACCTCCACTTGGAAAGACTTGCAAAGTCATCCAAAAGAGGTATGTACTTGCGTAATATTTGCATATTAAATTTAAAACATATATCAATGTATAATACACTGAAGATTAATTTAAACCCTCAAAAAATCCAAGAGGATTTGGAGTTGGATTGAATATTTTCTTTTTGCATCAACTTCTTGAATAGACAAAATATATCATTGAATAGACAATACAAATCACGAAATAGATTGTGATACAGACTTTCCTCCAAACAATTTTTAATTACATCTTGTACTTTAAATATGACATATCTCTGGATCTTTGTTCAGTCTTCTGTCTTTGAAAAGCTTCAAGAGCACTTTAAAACATACATACTAAATACCCCACTAAGATAATGAGATTAATTATGGTGGTAAACAAAAACTTCTGTTTCTTAGTCAAAGACTTGAATGGTAACAATTATAAGTTATGTTGTCTTGCATACTACATTACTTTTGTAAGTGAAGGTAATTGTATGACTTTATGAAGAAATATTACACATGTAGATAATCAACATGCACTGCACTTCTCATGGAGACAACCTCGTTGTCCAGTGTACATTCTTTTAGTTTCATATTAAAAGTAACAGCACAGATTTTATGCACATTTAGTAAGTTGTTACTCATTTGGAAAGATCTACTCTTAATTGAGGCTACACAGACAAAACCGATGATTAAACAGGCAAGAATATGGGAAGGCAGGAATGATGAGCAATAAGTTGTGTTTTTTGTTGACAGGTTATGCTCAGCATGGCTACACGTATGAGAATTCCTGAGCTCAGATCCTGCTGTCTGCCTCAGAAAGTCTGGCAGTTGTTATGAATGGATTTGTAATTTTGGCCAAAAATTTCCCTAAGAGAACAATTTTCTTCTGATTCACAGGAACAACATCTGAAGTCTCAAAACATTAAATTCCAGCAAATGTCAAAATGTTTCATTTCAACATTTTCACTCTCAAAATTGAAATATTGCAGCAGGATTTGGAGGAACTTTTCTTCCTTTTTATTTTTTTGAGTGTCATGAAAGATTCCAAAATTTTGACTCTTCAGTTGGCACCTAGAAATTAAAGGCTGAAATCTTAGCTAGAGTTCCTTAATTTCAATTACTTCTAGCTGCAAATGAGATTTTGAGTGTTGTTTTACACTGATAGAGTCAATTAATGGAAGTTAACAGAGAGATAGTTAAAGAGATATAGCTCTGCATGATTGAGTACACCTTTCAGTTTTTAAGAGCACTAAGACTGGAACAGTTGCATATCAGCAGGTAGGACATGCTAGTGGAATACAAAAATTAATTCAGAATCCAAGTTTCCATCCTTAAAATACATTCTTTGCAGCTAAACTGGGCTACAAAACTTCCCCTTCAAAATTGATAACATACTTCCACAGTACAAACCAAATAAAAAATGTGAGGGGGGGGGGTGATTTTGGTGGTTTTTTTTAATCTCAAGATTTTAAAAAACAGTCTCATGACTTTAAGGTAATGACTCATGATTTCTGAATGTTTTGAGTCAGATATTATCAGAATTTCTAGACAGATAGTTGGCTCAATAATGTTATTGAATAAAAGGTTGAGTGAAACCTTCTACTTTTTATTTTCTTATATTGTTGTAGTATGCCTGGGTAAAGAAAGGTTGACTTATTATCTTACTTACTTGCTGATATATAAACTATAAAGAGAAATCAGTATACCAGCAACTTACACATTGACAATTTATCTATGATTTGCGTTTACATAATTTTTTCTTTATTTAATAAAAAATGCATAGTTGCCATGGAAACTGCTACAACATAGGATTTGGATTACTGTGGAGAGGCAGGGCATTTTTATAAACAAACACAGAAGAGACATAAATCAAATGCTAATCAGCATCATGCATGTTCTTAACACAACAGAGCTTGAGTTTCCCACTCTTGTTGAAAGTGCAGAGCGTTCAAACCACAGGCTCGATCTCTGCACTGTCATCCTCAAATACAATTTTCAAAGGTATATTGAAGTTATGTTATTTACCAGTCCCAGTGTCTGCACTGGAACACAACTTAAGCACAACTATATTCAACAGTATGTTTTTAAGCACAGCTAGACCCCCAAACAAACCTTTTTATTCTCTAAGCACTTACTGAAAGTTACAGCCTCTTTATGAACCTGCAGTATGAAAGGTATGACTGTTTAAGAAGAAGATACTGAAACCATTAGCACTTCGTTAAATCTACAGGAGAGAAGAGATCTGTGTCAACTGTATGCATAGGATAGAAGGGACAAATGAGTTTTATTTTATCTATCGCTCTCATTTTCCGTTCTTTTTATATCTTGCTTGTCTATTTTTTCCTCTTTTTGAAAATTCTTGGCTTTTCGTTCCAAATTAAAAATAATTGCAGCTCTCCCCCAACATGCACACCCCCCCATCTACTTCATAATCATGTCTATTAAAATCCATCTCTGTTGCTATGTGAATTCTGTACACTTCTACTTTTCTGTGTTTCTTTGTGCTGCTTGACTAGCACATTGCAAAATGGAAGTTTCAGGAAAAATATTTGCTATTTAATAAGAAACCTGAGACCAGTTTAAATCTAATCAGACCTGAATTTTATTTTTTTTTTTTTGAATGGTTTGTGTTGGAAGGGTCCAACCCCCCTGCAATGAGCATGGACATCTTCAACTCGATAACGTTGCTCAGAATGCCATCCAACCTGACCTTGAATGTTTCCAGGAATGGGTCATCTACCACCTCTCTGGGCAACCTGTGTCAGTGTTTCACCACCCTCAGCATAAAAAAATTCTTCCTTATATCTCATCTGGATCTACTGTCTTTTAAACACATTACCCCTTGTCCTGTCTCTACAGGTCCTACTAAAAAGTCTGTCCTCATCTTTCTTATAGGTTCCTTTTAAGTATTGAAAGGCCACAATGAAGTCTCCCTGGAGCCTGCTCTTCTCCAAGCTGAACAACCCCAACTCTCTCAGCCTGTCTTCATAGAAGAGGTGTTCCAACTGTCTGATCATCTTTACTAACCTAATAAAAATGTAATTCTGGAAATATTTTTAAGCAAAAATCGCTGTACTTGTCCGTACTTGGGGGGGGGGGTCTCACCAGAGCGGAGCCGAGGGACAGAATCCCTTCCCTCGACCTGCTGGTCACGTTGCTTTGGATGCAGCCCAGGATACGGTTGGCTTTCTGAGTTGTGAGGGCACATGGCCGGGTCATATTCAGTTTTTCATCCGTTAGTGCCCCTAAGTCCATCTCTGCTGGGCTGCTATCAATCCACTCATCACCCAGCCTGTATCCATGTTTGGGATTGCCCCAGCTCAGGTGCAGGACCTTGCACTTGGCCTTGTTGAACATCATGAGGTTTTATGACAATTTCATTTTGAAATGAACAAGAATTTCAAATTTGCATAACTGTATATTTATTTTGCCACAGTAGAAATAATTTCGTCTTCATTCAATATTTGGTTCACAAATTAAAAAAGTTGTTTCCTGAAAAATATTTCAGCAGCAGTAATTTTCATTTTCCAACAAAAGGAGTATTTTGTGGAAAAATTCCGCTTAGCTCCAAAAATTAGCAAATATTTGGCAACATAACTCATAGAAAAGGGCTCTGAGCTCTCCAGAATGTCCTATTTACATTTTTCCTATTATTAATCTAAGCGATTCAGTGTTACTGGGGGACAGCAGAAACAGTGCTGCTACAGTAAACAGAAGCTAACAGATTTAATGTTGTGAATTTGCTGCACTGAGATAACTTTTGAGCAGGGTTAACCAGGATACTAATTCAGATGCTGATGACATCCTGCTGTTCTCCATCATCTTACCACTCTGCACACAGGGCTTCAGCTCTGCACCACCTCACTGCTTGTCATTTCCCCTCCTGCTGCTGGAGGTTGCTACTTTTGCACAGCTCTCTCTAGGTTGTTTCTGGAATGGTAACTTAAATGCTTTCCTTGCCTGCGTCATTTTGACAGACTGCATTATGATAACCACATTCACAGATATGCTGGTGGAGGTAGAAACAGAGAGAGATTTGATGACGTGAAGCAACGGCAGTAACCTCATAGTCTTCAATTACCAACACCTAAACAGTAAAATAATACTTTACATGCTACCTTTGTGGCATGAGACACATCCACTAAGGAATGAGAGAGTGTATTAAGTCCTAAAGGAAGAATGGAAAGATCTTCTGTGGGTTTTTTTGGTCTTTGGAAGGTCATAGTGTTTTGACTGTTAGGCAAAATCTCTCCTCTCTTACATGAAAAAACTTTGTTCCTCTTCATTGCCTAACAAAATATATACCACACCTTACATTTTTAGGTATCCAAACACATAGCTTAATGAATCAGCAAATATATGTAAATTAATTATTGTTTTATAGAATTTATACCCCTAAACATGGTTACCCACTAACTGCAATGCAGTTAAATGTCCAAATCTAATAAATTAAATCAGATCCTCTGAAGTTACCACCTAATTAGTGTCAAATATTTACTATAATTAAATTCTATATGTCAAATGGAAAAAAAATTATATGAATCTGCTTTGCAACTAAATTGAATAATTTGCATGGCAAAAAACATTAAGAGCCCACTATAACTAGAAACTTACCGTAATTCTTTCAGTGGATGGGAAAGCCTCAGTAAACTTCACAGTGACTTATAGTTACATGAGGTATCACTTCAGAAAGGCCAAGCTATGGAACAGAGACCCCCTCTATTATGATTTATTTTCTCAACTGATATAGAATGATACAATGCTACTGACTGTGAAAAACAATCAGTTCTCCAAGGTGGAAGTTTGTAACAGCAACTATTTACTTAAACTACATAGGCTGAATAGTATCTCTAATTTTTGCTAGGCAGGAGAAGAGAGTTTTGGAATAGATTTGATGTAGGAGTTTTCCCCAAAATGTGTTTTTGGTCAGAAAATTACAACTTGTTAAAACTTCATATGTCAGTGCTTCAGGTATTTTGGTGACTGCAGTGTAGTGTACAGCTCATGTGAAGCTGGCCAGATCTACTGCCAACACCAGTCTCGTAACAACTTAAACTCAGTATAACCTCCTGTGCCTGCAGTTTGGATGTCCCCTAACATCCCAGCTCATACAAGACATGGAACATAAGTAGAACTGACTATTCAAATACAGCAATGCAGGCAGATCTCTCCAATCATATCTACTTCACATTCTCTGTTCTATTTTACAGTTTCTTCTAATGCCTTTTTGATTTTTTAAAGCTGCGCACTGTACTATGCATGACCAAAAGAAAGAAGCTCTTAGTTGTTTTTAACAGAAATTCTTGCTTTCCAAAGAAGCCCTATGCAGCATTACCTCTCCTACTCATTTGTGCTACCCAAAATGGAGGTTAAGTTAATGACAGATTAAAGACACAAGCCTTTAAGTAAATTTGATATAGAACTTTCGTGATAGCCACATCAATGTAGATTGTAGCTTTATTGTCTAAAATATGAAATGACTTGGAGTAAGAGCAGCCCAGAGATGACTATGCACTTCAGAACAGGCTTTCATCATGTCTCCATTTGCCAGGGGAATTGCCATTGAGCTCATTCTCACTAAGGTCTCATCAGCACTCAAGTAATTTGAATGTTGTTGGAAAACGGGGGTCCCTCCAATTCCCTGGCAACACTGAGGGGAGGAGCATCTCCAAGGCAGACTTACCCTTGATTACTTCCCTCTAAACCTATGCACAGGGTAGTAGCAGTATGTTAGTGCATGGCTGAAGCCCAGTTTGTGGCTCTGATGAAAAAGACATATGCAGACTCAGATAACAGTATTTACATTTAGAAGAATCAAAATTTACTTGTGATTTTTCTTTATTGATACTTACATATATTTGTGTTTTCTTATACTTGCATGTCAGGATGTGGTAAGAGGGCAAATTATGATGGGGAAAAAGAAGAGAAAAATATAATAAACGCTTTGCTTAGGTCAGTAATACCATCATGACAATGTTTAAAGCAATAATGCTTATCATAAGGTTGTCATTTTCATTTACAATGTCATGGATACAAAATTCCTTTCCTAAAAATTTTTTTAGTGTTCATCTTTGTAGTAGCAACAATTGCACAAGGCCAGAAGACTACTGCAAACACACTGAAGATTTTGGTAGATTTGTAGTCAAATCATGTTAAATAAGAGCATTTTTCCAGAATGATTTGCAAATGAAAGAAGGCTAGGAGCTTTACGTAAGTGCAAAGTATGGTATTAAAAAAAAAAAAACAACCCTGAAAAAAGACCCAACCCTGCTTTGGGATCACTATTACAGTTGTTCCTATGGTAACCGGTTATTTGTGCTGCATGCATCATCATCATATATATTTCAGGAACTGGAGTGCTGGAAAAAGGGGAGGGAAACAGAGCACGTGTTACACTAGACTAATCCCAAAGACCAGGTCATATTAAAATGCTTGACCCTTTCAGTAAAAAGCAAAACACCTTTATGTATTTCACCCACTTGACACTTGAAAGTGCAGTTCTCAGAAAAGGGGCTATGAAAAATTGGCATACACTTACTCATCCACTTCTCATTTTGTTCTGAATCATATCCCTAATTCATTGCTAAATAGCACTTTCAGTCTTGTCTGAGCTGCACGACCGAGGTGCTGGAGGGAGAAAGCGTCGGTTGCTTTCAAGACCGCATACCTCCGCAGGACTGCAGGCAGTGGCAAAACACTGATAGCCATTTGAAGTAGCTGGTTATTACAAAAAGGCAGAGGAATGCCCAGAGAGGAGAGTAAGTTACACTACAGACGGTCATTTGGGAGACAAGATCCACCAGCTTCAATAGTGTTCACTCTTTTGGGAGAGGTAAAATATGTTCCTCTCCAAGCTTACTTTTGTTAATGCGGTCGGGCTTTGGTGTGAGGTCTCCAAATGCTGAACTTCCTAGGAATGTGCAAAAAGATTCAACTGCTTCTCAGAGACTAAACAAAGCTGGCAGCTATTAAAACATCCTTTCCATTGTAATCTGAAAACATCAGATCCTGGATCAGCGAGGGAATTTGAACAAAGAAACACTGTTATTTACACTTCAAAAGCTATGCTACAGAGGACAAAAGGACCAAATCCACAAAGACTTTTGAGTACCCTATCCCTATTTATTTATACCACAATTCCAGTTGAAATCAAAGGGAAATAAGACTTCCAAAGAGATATTAGACTCCTAAATATCTTTGCATATCTGTTTTTTACCTATGTAAACCAGGAATTAAATGGAATTTAGTAGACCCCATTCAAAAGTATGCAAGATGAAACTTTAAATTTCTCTTAATATCTTAAATTCTGTCTCTGTGCCTGTGCATAAGTACTGAAAAAGTCAGTCTATATGTCCTACATAGGCCTGGTGTGAGTTTGAAAGTTTGGCACTCTTCTGCTGAAGCAGAAGGCCAGCCTGGTGAGCTGTGAGACTGTCAAACACATTCAGGCCTTCTATAAAATCGTACAGTCATAGAATTATTTAGATTGGAAATGACCTTTAAGTTAATCGAGTCCAACCATAAACCCAGCACTGCCAAGCCCACCACTAAACCATGTCCCTAAGCACCACACCTACACGTCTTTTAAATACCTCCAGGGATGGGGACTCCACCACTTCCCTGGGCAGCCTCTTCCAGTGCCTGACAACCCTTTCAGTGAAGAAATTTTCCCTAATATCCAATCTAAACCTCCCCTGGCACAACTTGAGGCCATTTCCTCTTGTCCTGTTGCTTGTTACTTGGGAGAAGAGACCGACCCCCACCTGGCTACACCCTCCTTTCAAGTTGTTGTAGAGAGCGATCAGATCTCCCCTGAACCTCCTTTTCTCCAGGATAAACTTGTGCAGCTGTGGTTGCTAATTTTTTCTAAAAGGGTGTCATAGTGCCACCATCTATCTTTTATGTAATATCTTAGAGAACTTGTCTAGGAGTAGGAGTTCAGTTCAATCAAAAACCTAACAGGGATCCAGCCCACGTCTCTCTCGAAAGCACCCTATTATCAATATATAGACTGTACTGAAGTTCTCCAAGCTATGCTGCTGTGCAAGGGCAATCTGATGTTACAGAGCATAGAGAGGCAGAGGTAAAGTGTGACTTTTCTCACTGCCTTCTCTGTGAGAAGGAAGTTCTGATCCTAGTTTCAAAGCTCGATCTATATTTAAATTATTCAGTCTCTGAATGCAACCCTGTGAGTAGAAACTACAGTTACAATTGCCCCCTCATGGCTGAGTGCCTTCAGCGCTAGACTAAGAAAACCTGCTCTTTTCTGACTTTTCTTTCTCAATATATCTTGAATGATTTTTGGCACAACGTTATGGGATCATATCGACAGGGAACACGTGCCCCTCTGCATTCCACCGGGTTAACATGTAACCAAAGGTTTTTTGGCATTTGGTAGGAAACTTGATCTTGAACAAGGAAAGAAAATGGGTGTCTCACTTCTTGAGGAAGTTCTCTGAAGTGTGGGGAATTGGATTGTCTGTTCCCTGCCCTGCCGAAGCATCCCATCAAAACCACTATGGCTGGAGACATGAAACGTGAAGCTGAGGAACTTGGAGAGGGCTTGCAGTTAGAAGGGTAGGCTGAGGTGGTGCTACAGTATAAAGGTGAGGACAAGGAAAAGCACAAGTTTAGGATCCTAGTCCGGGGGACTGAGATGTGTTGTCTGAGGAAGATACAAAGCCGAACCTCTTGTGTGCCTGTGTGTAACTTGACAGGGAGTTAAATCTCCTGCTACCTTATCAGTTCTCTCATTAATTGCCACTGCCGTTGGACGTACCTGTAACTCCTACTGCACTGCAGCTGTTACTAAGGATTACATCTGACTGTCCTGAATTTGAAAACCTGGGCTGTTATTGTGCCTGGTGAACAGAAGCACCATCACTACTACTCTTCTTGACATGACACAGTTTAAAAGAAAAGATATGTTGAAGATCTTTTACAAGAAGATCTTTCAGCTTTTTAATTCTTGACCTTGTTCTGTGAAAACATCTTCTCTGAGCTGGACTTACATGAATTATCACCAGACAAGCTTTACCCAGACTTTCCACTTAGGAAGAAAAATCATAAGAAAAAAATATCCTTCCTAATTCAACTGTTCATTTATTGTGTAACTAACTGTTCTGCGAAATCATAAAAACTCTAAGTTCCTTGGGCTGTAAACTGGGTAAAATAAACATTAGCTTTTCAAATTACTTTGCCTTCATGATATTAGTGTTCCTCACTCCAGATGTTCTGTGCAGAGATTTATATACCAGTGTATCTTATTCTCCAAAATAACCTTGAGATTCCATCCATTATCCTGTATATTCTATATATGAAAGAACAATAATTGACAGTAACTGAAAAATGTTTAACATATCTTGTGAAGCTAAAATACTCAGGGAATGTGAATATCACATTATTAATAATTTTTAGTGAGGTTCAGAAGAGCTGTGAAGTCTTGACTCTGGACTTTACAGTCTTTTATATATGTTTTCCTCCTGTGGATTCTAAATTTCTTTCCTAAATTCCTGTATATTAAAAATCAGACACAGAAATAAATGGGATTTCTTCTACATCCTTTTCAGTCCCATATGTAGAATTTTTCTTGTCTACTTTATGCTACATTAATTTTTTTAGGTATGACATTTAATTGCCTAAATACAGTTTAAACCCAATATTCTGGCAATAGTTTCTGCTGTTCCCATTTTGAACATGTGTAATATCTTTCTGGAAGTAAGCACACTCCTCAAGTTCTGGAAAAATAAGGAAAAAAGAAAAAAATATATAGTGCTTTACAGGTAAAGATTGAGAAGAGTCATTAAAGAGGAATCTGAATATTTTTATAAAGTTGCTTCTGGTGTTTCTGGAGCTAGGACACATTAGAAAAGTTATGGCCCACTAACAACAGACAAATGCCTAGGCTTTTGTTGGAAAAAGAGGAGTAACATGACTCTGAAACAGGTATCTGTACAAAAGTCACTCTATCTGAACAAAAATTGATGATTTTCCATGTCTAAATGAGACTGTCCATTCAACTACAGGTTTTTGTATCCATATGAACCTCTTCAAATGTTATAGTACTGAATCTTTTGAATATTAGTGTGTTGAAATACCCCTTCACAAAGTGAAATGCTGCTCTTCACAGAAATCCATTCACAGGTACTCCATTCCAGAAGATGGTTCCCTCTCACTGGTACAAATGCATGCTATTGGTCCAGATTTTCAAGTTAAACATACAAAGAAATCAAAACCAAATACATTTTAAAGACACCCTTGATCCTGCAGTTACTCTTCTCTCCAGTGGGCTGGATCTGTAGCTCATTTCAAAACTAACTGCCTTCAGATCAAGACTGGCAAATATTTCCTCGCTTCTCCAGCCGTGTAAATTACACACAAAAGAACCTATAAACACATTAGTATACTATATTTTTTTAATAAATATGAAGATAATAACATGTAATGATGTCAGTCATTTTATAGGAAAGAGAAAAGACAGTAAGTTACAGGATGGTGTGATTTTCTAGACTTAGACTTACCTGGAAAGAAAATTTTTTGATACAGAAGTAGAAAATACTTTTCATCTTTAAAAATACTTACACTTTTCTCTGTCAGTCTAGCCAAACTTGAATTTTGTTTTACTTTGGCAGTTCTAATGAATAGCACACCTACATATACCAAGGGAAATCATCTACTTAAGCTATTACAATTGACGTTCCATCAAAAAATAACAAAATTTACAACATACTAAAAGCCCATCAAGCAATTTGTTTCCAATCATGTTTTAATAACTCAAAATCTAGATGAAGCCACTTGAAATATACAAGCCCCTTTTTTATATCTTTCAAAAAAAGAGTACTGTAGAATCTCTGGCACAATGCAGGCGTTAACCCTGAAGCAATGTGAGGACATTGTGAGGAAGCAACTGTACTGTGCTTTAAGGTCGAAGCATTTTTGTTTGTTGTCTTCACTTAAATCCCATTTTAGCTATTGCTTAAATAAGCTTTAAAAATGTCCTGTTGTTTGCTTTGATGCTTAACAGTTTTTAAGCTATTTTTGCAAATTGTTCTTTTTCTCACAACCATGTTGCAATTTACAGTTCAACCTCTAGCTCAAACTGCTGTCTTGTTTACACCTCATCAAATTTTCTTTAATTCTCTTCATCTCCTCTGCTGATAAAGTAATCTCTTTCTCCACTGACTTAAAAACAACTCATTGGAAAGCCGTACATCTCTTGCAAAAGTTAGTAATGAGAGTAAAATGATTTCATAGTTTGATGTTTAGCATCAGGGCAAATAAAAGGACTTCCAGCAGAGCTCCATCTAACCTTGTTTCCTCTTTAGAAAGAGATTTGCCTTAAACACTGATGTTGTTAGAAATCTTGTAATTACTGGTCTCCTAAAAATGGTACAGCAGAGCAGGATTCTCATTACAGCTATTATATGAAAAAAAAAAATTCATTTATTTCTGTTCACAGAGAAAAACCTTAATCACTCATTAAAATTTGTTCGGCAAAACTATCATAAAAATACTTTTCTGAATAAGCTGGCTTGTGAAAGAGAAAACAATAATTCTGTCAAATGAAAGGCTAACCTAACTCTGCTGTAGGTAACAGAAATAATCCAGATGAGATCAAAGTGAAGTGAATCAGTCTACAAACAAATTTTAAAGTCTGAATAGCAATACTGCAAGATTTTTGCAGTGTTCAGTGGATTTAACTTTGGTTTGAAGACATTTCTTCTGCTTATACAGGGAAGACCTGTTTAATCCACATGAAATTCTTGGCTCCTTTTAACTGGAATACCACTATGTCTGGAGGCATAGCAATGCAAACTGATGGGTGACATGTGTTCTCATTTTCTCATAGTATGCTCTTTTAAGAGTATGTGGCTGGGCAGCAATGGGTGAGGCTGCTGATTGCCTTATCCTGACCGCTCATCTCTGGAGGTGGTGGTATCTTCTAGCGGCATGAGCCTTCCCCAAGGAGGAGTTGAGCATATGCTGGATCTGACAGCTTTGGGAGGGCAGAGATGGAACAGGTAGAGAGAGGAACAAGGGTCTGAACATGCAAGCGGTCACTAGCAGTGAACCTGGAGCCAAATGAGGAGGGAAGACTTTGGAGAGCAGGGAGATCTTCCAACAACATCAACCAGGCCTCTGGGTAACTTCTTCCCTCCAAGAACTCCAAACAGACTCTATGGAGTTAGCATTTCTCTTGTATCTTATGTACTAATTTGTCTTTATTTCTCGTGGTCTTCTTAACAAATAATCCTTTAAAAAGCCCTTCTTGTACCTATTCAAATAAAAACATTTTCGACCTTAAAGCCTTGATGGTAATTTTGCTGTGCTCAGTATAAGAAATCATCTACAGATGTTGACCCCAAAGCTCACAGCAGCTTCAGGGTCCCATCCCATGGTGAATAAAATGAATATAAATGCACTAGAATGAAATGAATTTTCACCAGTGTTTAGAGAACGGTTTCACTTGTTGCTGCTGATCTTCAATTCAGTTGTACTGGTCACAGAGACAAAATTTGCTACATTTTTGTTCTCTAAGGTGGGTCATACAACAAATGATTGGTTCAGTCACATGAGTCATCAACAAAACTCAAGATATTTTGGGTAGCAATTGGCTAGCTTTAAGAATCTTCATTGCTATTTTGTGTCTCTAACTCTAGAGAAAATCCTACATAAAAAAGGTAAATAACTCTGAGTTGTGAACACTAGTTTTGTTTTCTGAAAGGAAATGGAACAAGGTCTACAATGGTGTTTTTCCTTATTTGTAAGCCAAACTACAAGTGAAATATGATATGAAATTCCAAGTGTATACTATGCCATTGGTTCCTAATATCAAACGCATAACAGGTCATTGCAAGCTCAGACATCCAGTTTCAATAGTTAATATTTGGATCTGTGCTTTACTTCTAATGACTTTACAGAAACAAGAAGGTCCAAAGGTAAAAATAACCAGAAACATGGAACAAACAACAAGGTCAAGCAAGATTCAGAATAAGATTAGAGAGTTGAATGGATATTAAATGTATCTATACTTACGTTAAGTAGGATTCAATATTTATAAGGCACTTAAAATCCAGTTCTTTGGGGTATGAGCTGGCTATTAACTGCCAATGCTTCAAGAAGATACTTTGCCATGTGACTAAGACGTTCTATGCCTGAGTATTGTGGATAAGTGGAGGATAAAAGGTTCTAATTGGGGCAAGGATATTTTTGTCCTCTCCTGTCACCCATTGTCCTGACAAACTGCAGTCCTGATGTGGTGGGTGCAGATGTATTGTAAGTGTTTGTGTTTACACCACTGCCCTGTACACTTTAGTGTTTCTCAATAATATTCTATGTCTTTTGGTTGTATGTGAATTATAAGATCATGTAGTCAGAGGAGTTGTTTCACTCTCTCGAAAAGCCACTCCTGCCTTTATCCTTCTCTAATTTGCTTCAGTTTTAAAAGCTTATTACTTAAGATCCTCACTAATGTGACAGGGATAAATGGAAAAAATCTACAGCTTCAGCCCCTCTTAGAGGTAGTTCATCTGAAAGACTTCCAATTTATTACCGAACAAATCTGTCCCTCATACTAATACATGTACAAATACCTGCTCACACAGCCTTAAAAGACATTTCTGAACTCTGTTCAGAAATGAGCACTGAATTTGTCTGGTTTCTGATGCACTTACAGAACTTATTCCTAGGTGCTTTTTATGTCTTTTGCTACTTATAAGCAATTTTGCTCCCTACTCTTTCTAATTTTATCTCTATAAATTTCTTCTATTCTTTTGCAGAATTATTCTTAGATATGTGCCAGTATTCCTGTAATTCCTTTCTGGAGTTTCTCTCAGTGCTGCTACCTTTCTATGACACCAGGCTAGTTTAGTGTTGTGCTTTGAACAGTCTGGTTTGATATCAGTTGATATTAATTATACTGCAGCATGCTGCTAAGATTACGTTCCATACCTGAGTTTGCTGAAGCCTGTTTTTCAGAAGCCCACTTTCCTCACAATGCTTCTCTCACACTTTCTCCTTAGAAGAGTGCTCTCTGATACTTTGTGATGACTTTCACTCAGACTACCTTCCACGCTCAAGTCTCAGCCAGCTCTTTCCTATTAGTTAGATTCAGATCTAAAACCAGCTGCTTCACTAGTTTTCCCTCTCTGAAAGAAAGCATTGTCCCCACATTAACTACAGCAATCCTTCCCTCTGTTCCATTTAATTTTTTAAAAGCATTTGTTATGGTAAAACAGTCAAACCCATGAAAACCATGAAGAGAACATGGACAGGTCTAAATTAAAAACCTGTTTTTCTCTAATTTAGAAAGTAAGACTGTAGCTCCTGTACTCTCAGATGTGACAGTTTGCAGTATACATAAATTCAATTAAAAAAACCCACCAATGTCCTTATTTTTTCAAAAGTTATTACAGCTAACATTCACGGATTTTTTTTTCTTGTGAAAAATAGATACTTATTACATTCCATATTCTTTTGTGAGTTTGTTAGGTTTGCAAGAATACGTTTGATGTTACCTTATAAATAATCTACAGTATGGTGGTATGTCTTGGATCATATAATTTCTATTCATTTATGACTTAATTTTATACCTCAGTGATACATTCAAAGTACACGAAAATATCAGGCAAGTTGGGAGGGGGAGGGGGCAGGTATATTTCCAGTAAAAACCCGAAAGTCTTGTTATTAGGATGTGCATCCTTGGTCTCCCAAAAGAGCTACAATATGGTGAATACTGCTGCGAAGTCAAACAAAGAAATAAAACTTCTCAGTAATCAGGAGAACAGTGGAGCTGTCTTGCACATTCCTGGTATAATATAATAGTCAGAGTGAGAAAAGATGATATGCACCTGACATATCACACCTCGAACTAAAAATAATTGTGCTTCTCTGCAAAGTATAATGCACCCTTTATTACTACTGTATTAAACGTCTTGACCTTTTCTTGGGAGTAAAATATTTTGCCTTTTGTTTTATTCCCAAATTTTTTACAGAGCTTGTCCAAACAGCTCATCTAAGTGAGACTGATATTCCCCAAGGACTGCAAATGATGAGAGGATCTTGCCCTTTGCTCTACAGTTATTCCTTCACAGTTATTGAGATACTCAACCTCACTTCTGTGAAAAACAGTTCTATTTTGTTAGATCAAAACCTTCCATTTCTCTTATTCAGAGCACTGATTTGCCTCAAGACATACTGGGGAAAAAAACCTGGTTCTTCAATGCTACTGTAACTTGGCTGAGAAAGAGACAAAAGTGCAAAGCATATTCTAAGTAAACCATTATCTAACCCTGAAAATTTTTAAGTTTTTTTTTTTTTTGTCACCACATATGAAGTCATAATGACAATTTAGAGAAAAAAAATAACTAGAAACTGAGAGGAAATTACTAAATCATATTTGAAGAATGTTAGCAGTATGTAGACAATGATTACACAGTTTTCCACGAAGAATGTGAAGATGCTTACCATAAACTTTTAGAGGCAATCATATGATTCTATTTTCTACCAGTTACATATTACAATAACAATCCCAAATGAGGATCAGAATTCAAGCATATGTAATCTATTTTTTTGTTTGTTTGGTGGAAAGGATGTTACAGAAAACACATTTCAGAACCAGTATTTTTCAGGTTCCCGGTTGTTTTCTGCTAGATTGATTACCTGATAAAATTATTTTCCTCAAAGAAAACTTAAAATTTGGAAGATATCTTCTACTGACAGATCACTGCAGAAGAAAATTCTGAGCTCTCTCTACGTATGGTCTAATTATATATTGTTACGTAATTGCACATGGCCTTTCAATTAGTACTTGCATTATTGTCAAGACTCTGAGTGCCATTCCTTGTTTTGCACATCCTAAATTATCTGTGAGAGTAAATTTGTAATGATCATTCAGAATTTATTGCAGGCACTTAGACTGTGGGCCAAGTAATTTCTTTCTTTTGTACAGATGGCTCTTTATAAAGGAATTTTATACATGAGACTCTTTATTTCTTATTTTCATTTATAGACTTTAAGAGAAAGTAGAATAGAAAAGATCCTAGGATTTCTATTTCTCTCTACAAGATAAAAAAGCGCTGCTCTCTACTTCCAGCACATCAGTATAACCATCTGTATCAAATCTGTGCTTGTGCTTATTAAGATACTCAAGTTCTTGATCTTCTCAGAGGAAATTGGGACCTTGCAATAAATCATAAGTGTCAACACAAGTACTGCCATTGATGGCTCTACTCATCAAGTTCAAATAATAGAACTGGGAAATTACACAGAAAACACAAAAAATAAGCTATGATATTAGTGGAGAAGAGGAGAGGAGAGGAGAGGAGAGGAGAGGAGAGGAGAGAGAAGAGAATGAAGTACTTACAGGTCTTAAGCACCTTGCATAATTTTCCCTATTAGGTGCATGAAATATCTAAGAGCTAAAGTAGAATCAGTGGACAGTCTCCTTACATGAAATACATCACTGATATTGCATTTGGAGGTAGTGTTAAATGCTAATATTATAGTTGGAGATAATGCCAATAGGGGACCTACCATATGCATAAATAGTTTTTCAAGGCTTCAGTATAAAAGATTTGCCTATTATCAAACTACAAACTCTAGTTTGTATTACTTGTTGAACATACATCTCTTTTTGTTTTTGTTTTTGTTTTTGTTTTTACTGTTGGCAGCCTATTCTACTGCATTCAAGACATCTGCCTTGCCCAGAAAAGCTGCTCACAGTCTCATTGAAGGATTATTACCGTGAGGTCAACAAAACGCAGTCTAAAGCTGTTGACTTTTTCTCTCATTTTTCTGCTGGAACAGTGATTATAAAAAAAGCCAAGACCCTGCAGGTGACAGAGGCATATAATGGAGTGTGAGGAAAAGAGAGGAAAGGAAAAGAGGCAGAACACAGGAAAAGGGCAAGACACAGAAAAAGAGTCTTAACATAATAAAAGGATTCTGCTCCATACTGTCTCTGTGCTTGCACAGACCCCCGATCAGAGTGAAGAATTAGTGATGGAATCACAAACTGAGATAGACACAGAGAGTATCCAGTTCCGACTATCTAGAGTGTCCAGTTCATATATGTGTATATATATATACATTTATTTTTTAATATATATCCATTTCTGGGGTTGAGAATTCATTTACTAAATCTGGCTTCTATGATTTCCTTCTTTATTGTTCAGAAAAGGATTAGGTTTTGGTGGTTTATGGAGTGTTTGGATTTTTCCAAATACAGAGTCTGAAATCAGTGATGGCAATTAAAAAAGCTAGCGACTAAAAGCTAGAAAATATTTTTGGAGACAATACACATTGATATAAGTCTTTTTCTTCTTTACAGTTTTGAGTTTTCTTGAATTTAAACTTACTATTTTCACTGTTTAGTAATAGTAGTGGTGGTAGTAGTAGTAGTATTTTTATAATAACATGTTGTAAAAAATCCACTTTAATGAAGAATTGAAAATCAACAAAAAAGACAGAACACATAACTGAGAACTTAATACCTTTCTGCTTCCTTCTTAAGTTCAAGTCCATTGACTTTACTGAATTTACCAGATTTAACTTATTTTAAGAGTGAAATACAGCATCATTGACTTTCTTCTGATATTCTTCAGGAGTTGTATAATTTCCTGAAATTTTGATTTAGTGTCTAAATATGAAAACTAGTTGTCAAACAGATTTTTTATTCTTGACAGTTGAGTATTATTTGCTTAGTAATGTTTCAAGAGACAATTCACATTCAACTTGACCAATTTAATGACCAAGACACTAAGTAACCAGTAGATAAATGCGTTATTTGGTCCCCGTGTTCTCTAGTCCCCTACACTATGACATCAAAAATACAGTAAGTCCATAATACACAATTAGCTATGCAAGTTTATACCCCCTCTGAAGCCTACCGTTCACTAATTTCCACAGAATTATGTAATTCCCATCTGCTTATCTTTGAAAACTGAAATACCAATGACTGAAAATACCAGTCACGTGAGTCTTCGCTGGTAGCTGCTTTGCCAGTAACTTCTGGTGCTTTAAAAGAAGAATATGGGAAACGGCAGGATGTACAAATCTGTCACATTTGCTATAAAAGGCATTTGTAGATACACAGGCTAATGAGTTCCCCAAAGTATCAGCTAATCTAGAGGTTGTAAGTTTAGCCAGATCTAAACCTGAATAGCAAAGTGTATGGGAATTTGGTTTATTGATTAACATAACCATATAAAACCTTACTGTAAAAAATATACAAACTAAAATCACTATCTAAATAACAGTATAAGACTGCTGTTCATAGTTCCTGCTGGAAATCAGTGAGAGATTACTTACAAGTCCAAAGTTTTAACTTCCAAAATTTCTAAGACATTAACTAACAGAAGTCAAACAAAGCTAACTGAGTGGAAAAACCCTAGAATGTACTCACAGTTTGATAGTTCCATAGTTTGATAGTTACACAGTCACATATTAAATTGTCTAACAATGAAAAGGTAAAGCCTTTACACAATGAAATAAAAATTTTTCTACCAGTGTAGAACAGGAAATCTTAAGACATAATAAAAAACCAAACCAAGTAAAAGCCTAACAAACATCTTAACTACAGCAGAAAAAGCTATGACTGTCTTTCTTTTCCTGCCTCAGCACGTTCTCCTTTATTTACATACTCTCCCGTGTTTTCCCATCTGGACTGTATTAAATCGAAAACTTGAAATCAGTTCCTATTTTTTAAGTAGTCTTTCTTAACTTGTTTCACCTTAAATGCCAATGGCATTGTTAATGGTTTTTTAACAACGCAGTTGCATCCTCTTTTATTTTCTATTTTGAAATTGTGTACATTTTTTTAAACTGGAAAGAAAATTTATATTTTGCCTATTTTCCATTACTTGCAGCATGTTCTGATTTTAATATATAATTTGTCATCTTCTGCTTCCATCCTTCACTGTAGAAGTGGAGTCAGCACACCCAAGGTGTAGCTGTTGGATTGCAATGCTGGTTGAATGCCTAATGCACTGTTTCATTATTCTGATGAGGTGATGAAGTATAAAGCTTGTACTGTGTAATTTCTCCATATGCTTCTAGGATCAACAGCTTAAAAAAAAAGCAATCCAACAGTTCTATTTTTTGTATGGTAACATAAGGAAGGTCATTCATTACATATTCTAAAATACACTTTAAAAAATGCCTAAAACCATTCCAAATAAATCCCCAGGCATATCGATTACAGTGGCAAACTACTATTAATAATTAGAAAACCTATTACATAATGCTTTCATTGAATTAGAACAGAAAAAAAATGTTTTTACTCTGGGAGACTTTTTAAGAACATAAACCAGTTTTTTAGTAGTTATACACTTTAGCAAAACTAAGCTCAGAACAGAGTACAATTTTTGGTTTCAACAATACATCTGTGAGGAATTACAGTTGAAAATATCAGGAACATCAGTAATATAATAAAATGAAAGTACAAGGGTTTAATTTTAAAATCGCTATTTCTATCAAATAAAAACACTTCCTGAAGTGCAGGAGAAACAACTTCAGCTGCTGAGCAATTGTTCAGTACAGTAGCCAAATGGTTGTCAATACACGTTAGTCACTGTAAACCATTTGGAAGTAGCTTAGTTTAGTGATCAGTTTTTTATGCTAAAAACTTTTCAGAAGAATGGAAAATTATTGTTCGAAGAACACTAGCAGTTGTTAGTCAAATCCCAAGCTTTGGCAAATCTGGTTTGCTCTTGTTGTGTTTGCATTGAAAATAAAAATCTCTTTTTACTAGATAAAATCCTGGAAAGCATATGGATCGCAAGCTGGTATTGTTGGGATAGCATCAACAATTGAACTTTCTTTGTCAGGGTCCCAATTAAAGAATATAAAGCCCCTCAAAATAGCAGATGACCTTAAAAATATTTTAGACATTAAAAATATTCATCCTAGCACATTTAAACATTTAAAAGAAAGGCAGGTAGTTGAATTAAACCCTTTCCAAAGTACATACCCATAATAAGTAAAGTGACATAGCTCTGTCTGACCTGGAGGTACTTTTTCTCCTGAATGACTCCAGAACAAAGCTAGATGTCTAGGTTAAACTATACTGAGGTTTTTAAATGGTTAAATTTAGCTTATATGAAATCCTGTGCTTGGTCTGTGGAGCTTTGTTTTGACGTCTTTTCCCATGAAGTTAGGACTACAGATCTATGCTAAGGAAATAATGTCTGTCTAGTCCAAACCTTTGTCTAGTCTAAAGTCCTATCACTGTTCATGGTTGTTAATAGATCGTTAAGAGGGATCCTTCTTCTGCTATGCCTTCCTACCTTCTGTCAAATAACAGATTATGAACTTCCTCTTCTGAAAGTTGCTGTTAGACCATCAATGGGAGTGCCTATTTATACTTTGACTCTTAGAGCAAATATTAGCAAAGAGCTCCAAGATATAGTTAGCACAGTGTGAAAGAAAATATTTTTTTTATTATTATTATTCTAAATATGCTGGTACATCATTTAATTAGGTGCTAGCTTTTTTTACAGAGTGAAAAGTTTCTTCCTTTTACCTTTTAGTAAAATTTGCTATTGTTTTTTTTTCATGCCACCATTCAATTCTATCTTTTCAGGCTGAGGAGTTCTTTTCATGTAAAGATTGTGCTGCACATGTCTGATCATCCTTCTTCATTAGTCTGGATCTTAAAATATGGTCTTCTGATGGTATAGTTATAACAGCATATCATATTCAAAACACAGGAATATTATGTCATATTGATGATCTTTATTCTTTATTTCTTCCATAATCATTCTCAGAATTCTGTTTTCCATTTTGGGCTTTTCTGATCAGGCAGACGATGTTTTCATAAAAAATACCTGTGATTTTATTTTTATGTCTTTCCTGAGTTCATATAACTTTTTTAAAACCTGTCATTCTTTCTGAATACTTAATGTTTTTCTTACCTAGCAGTCAAAAGGCAAATAGGTTGTATTACTTCTGCATGTATCAACTTTGAATTCTGCCTAGCACTTTATCTCTCAGATACGCTGCATTATCAAATCTTATTCTTCAGATTTACCTTTTCCAGAATAACTTCCTACCATCAGTAAACTTTTTATCTCACTTTCCAAACTTCTCCAAATCAATGTGTTAAAAAGTTCCCCTCTTATCATAGATTCCTGCAAAACCCTTCCTTTGTGCAAGCTACTTCTCAATTCTTACTTTCTCTCTCTTACCATTTAGTAGATTATTAATCCACAAAGTACTTTAAGAATATAAGAACATTCTTTCAAGAACTCCAATCAATTGTGAAGTAACATTTTGTTTTTGTAAACACAGTGTTGTTGCTTCCCGAATAGGTAAGATTTCTATTTTATGCTCTTTTAAAAAAATAGTTTATTCTTGTTCTTCCAGTACAAACATCTGACTTAATAGTTTGTAGCTCCTTGCACCTTCCCTGGACTTGTTCTAAAAAACCCAAACACCACAAACAAAACCAAACAAGAAAACCCAGTCACCAGACACTTTCTACCCACCACTGAGTGGGAGTTATTGAGAGAGAGATCGCACACTGTAATTAATAGCTCAGCGCATTGCACAGCAAACACAATTTTTGCCATTGCTAGTTGTAGTAGGTGACTTCAGAAGATATTGTAATGCGGAGAGAGTGTTTTCAAGCAGAATCTAGGCAGAGTTTAACCATACACCTTGGCTATAGAGAGCTGTATGTTAGCATGAATGACTGCTATATAGCCTGAGCACATCCCATGACTTTTTATTGCTCATCTTATTTTTTCCAACTAAAGTTTATTAATTTCTCCATTTTTCTCATTTGGATAGAAAGAAGGTTTTCTGAAAGCTTTCTTGCTTCTAATGACCTCCCTTACCCTTGTCATATTCCTTCTGGACTTTCTCTCGTCTTTGTTTGATAGGTGTATGTATTCTTCAGAACACCCAGGACGGCGTCTTTAAGTAGTCTCCATCATGTCTGCAGAGATTTTACTCTTTTAGCTGTCTGTCTTTCAGATTTTGCGAAACAATATTCCCATGTAGCTCATCTTTTTATAGTTCCCTTTCCCTTTTATACTATGACAGTTTAGTTGCTCTAAGAGCCTTCAGAAAATAGACTTTGATGAAAGCCTTTTGAAAAAGAACTCTGTATCATCTGAATCCACAATATATCATATTTATCCATATATTTATTAGTTAGAGTCCTTATTATATTTCCTGTCAATTTGTCTGGTACAAAGGTCAAATTTTTGTCTTCAGTTCTTAATATCATCTTAGAAAACTGATAAAGAGAAATTCTGCTCCCTCCCTCCCTCCCTCATCTATTCCTGTTGGTTCACACACTAAACTGAACTCTAAATCCATACTTATCCTCATCACAGAACTTTTTGCTACTTTCATTCAAACCAGAACTACACACTTAAACTACTCTTATAGCCCCTGTTTGCATCAACTCTCAATCAAGCTGGACTGATAGACCCAAAGCAGACTCAGAATTACTACAGCCTCTATGACCTCTATATATACGCTTAGACTCATACGTGAGCTCATAACTCTTTATCTTTCCTTGATGATCTGTGTTGAATTAAAAACTAAACACATCTCATTGGCTTCTACTTGTCTGAACAGAATCCCAGCCAAAGCTGTCAGCTGCCAAATTAATTCTTGTTACTGGTCTATGCCTGGTCCAGTCTACAGTCTCACTTTATCATTTCTTTTTAATACTCTCTAGTCACTTAAACCTGATTGACCTCTAGTGTTACAGTGAAGAATATATATAAGTTACTGTATTTTTTTTCTTTTAGTTTGGACTAAAGAGTTTACACATTTTTCACTGCTTGCTTTGGGACATCAAACTAGTACATTCACATAACTTTACTAAAACAGCACTGCAGTTTATAACTCCAATCCTTGTTTCAGCTTAAACAGAACAGATCCCAAGACCTAAAGTGACTTTCATCACCGAAGGTCCTGGAGACAGTATGGTACCTAACTATTGGTCTATTCGCCTCTCTGGAATAACACTTTAATTTCTATCCTGCTGCAGAACAAAATAAACACTGAATGCTGAAACATTTCAAAACAGAAAAAAAACATCAAATCATAGGTCATCGAAAAACTGAGGATTTAAGAGTTCTTGGCATTTCTCTAGTCCAACCTTGTGCTCAAAGCAGAGACATCTCTGAATTCACATCAAGATACTCAGGGCTTTGTCCATTTGGGTCCTGAAAACCTCCAGGCATGAGGATTCCACCACCTCTCTAAGAAACCTGTTGCAATGCGTAACTATTCTCATAGTGTTGGTTTATATTCTCCCTTATATCTAGCAAGAACTTTCTCTGTTTCAACTTGTAACTGTTGTCTCTAGTTTTCCTGCTGTGCACCCCAATACAAAGCCTACCTCAGTCTTCTTGATAACCCCCTCATAGGCACTAGCAGGTGGCTGTTAACACCCCCACCCCCTGCCACCAAAAGTCGTCTCTTCTCCAGTCTGTGCAAGTCACACTCACTTAGCCTCTCCTCACAGTGCAAGCGCTCCAATTCCTGACCATCTTGGTTGATGGTTCATCTCTGTTGAACTCACTTAAATTCATCAGCATCGCTCCTGGAGAACCCAAAGCTGGGCACAGTGTTCCAGATACAGGAAGCACCAAATTCAGGGGAATAACCGCTTCCCTCAACCTACTGACTGCACTCCCGTTGGTATAGCCCAGTATGCTCTTTGCCTTCGTCACTACAAAAGAAGGTGATAACTGACTTATTTGTGGCTTACTGTCCACCAGGGCTGTCAAGTCCATTTTGTCAGAGCTACCACCTAGCCAGCCAGTCCCCAGCCGGTACCATCACAGGGGGTCAGCCTGTTCAAGTGAAGCACTTTGCGGTTTTCCTTTCTGTGTTTTATGAAGTTCCTGTTGGTTCTTTCTTCTAGCCTGTTTGGGTCCCTCTGGATCGCAACCCTGCCCTTGACTATAACACGTTTTGTCTCATTCTGATTTTCAGAGAGGAATACTTTTGACTTAGAGAAATAACATGAACCTCGCCACATTATCAAATTAGGTTTTTCTGACAGTAGCTGGAATTATTTCTGTAGATGAGAGTTTTGCACAGAGTTTCCACAATCTAGGACGGGAGCAGGTATTAATGCTGCTGTTCCATATGATGTGCTTGCAGCCATTTAAAAAAGTACTATAAAAGCTGGTCTTAAGAACAGATATAATTACATCTCAGATTTTCTCAACAGGGGACTGACACCTACACTAAATCATGATAGGTTTATAAATCATGTATTTCTGGAAATCATTTCACTGATTTATAAGTTATGAACATGAATTATAACGATGTTACTGGTTTATACATTGTTTGATGGTTTCCATAAATCATATCACCCATTTGTAAAAAGTATTGAGTGTGATTAATAACGGTGCTACATTTCTTTCAGACATGATGCAACTGTCTTTTGGTTTATGTAATAGATATTATATAATGATATCTTTTATTATTACTTAATATGTTTACTTTGCCCTAAGTCTTTACACTATTCTGCTTTACCCAGAGTTTTAGGCTACAATGTTTGATTTGTTGCTCCATTTTCCGAGTTAGCTGTTCTCACATCTCTAATCTAACTAACTATTTTGTAACTAACATATTTTGCTTACTGCAAACCCTAGTAATAAGCAGAGAAAAAGAATCACAGAAAGAACTTAACTAAATTAAAATGAGTTAAGGAATCTTAATATTTTATTAAACGTTTTTCTATCTGAGATTAGTGTTGTACCATATCAGCTACTTTATGTGTGTGTCAACCTTATATTGCACATTTTAGTTTTCATTCTTTTAATAGCTTCATTCCTTCTCCTCTTTCCTCTTTTTTTTTTTTTTTTTTTTTTTTTTTTTTTTTTTTCTCACTTTCTTTTTTATTTATCT
>NW_009620241.1:37665-58775 GCF_000690535.1 Cariama cristata
TTTTTTTTTTTTACCTCCAGGCATTTTGAAGGTAACTTGACCTTGTTACTTGCCTGGATATCAACCAATTACTGGCCAGTCAGCTGAAGCTGGTCTAGATTCCTTCTTCTGTTTAGCAATTTATTAAATAGTAGGTCACTGTCTTGGTGATCAAAATGTATTGTGTTATTTCAGTGCTACATTTTAATGGTTGTAACAGTAAGAAAAGTGCTTAAAGTAATGTATTTCCATTCCTTACCAATATTTCAGCTGAATTTACCCATACAGTTTTGTGCATGTGTTTGGGTGCATATATGTACTTGAAAAGTTTTCTTGTTTGTTTTTAAAAGAAAACAGAAAAATTTGAACATTTGAACATCTTGATACAACATTTTTAAACAACATATACAATCTTGGAACTGTTTATGTGCTATGAATTTCAAATGTTTTATTAACCAGAGTTGTTTCATTGAGCAAATGAACCCTCAAATACTTATGTATTTTAGGATTCAATGTAAGATTTGTAATTTGTTGAAACTGAAACAATCCTGGTCCTTATAAAAACAGTATTCAAGTGCCTTTATATAGAGCTAGCAATGTCTTCTTCGACAGTGTCCTTGAACTCAGTGCCGACAAATGTGACATCTAGGCAAATATTTAAAAAGCAAACATCATTTGAAGTAAATGAACTTGCTACACAGAACTGTAGTCTTTATCAAAATCTTATGGGGTTATTTTGAAATATAAAGATGATGAAGCACACTCTAGTTTAATCCTTAATTTCACTGTACTTATACAAGCCTTTAAGAGTGTGTATAAGAACCACAAAAATAGTTGTATTAATAAAAAGCTAAAACATTAAAAAATATACTTAGCCTGTAAAACTCCACCAAAATATTTCATGTAAATATAAAACAAAATTCTATGCCAACCACACTGTTCACACCTTCAAAAAGTTTCTGGTTTATATAGAACTGTTGACTTTTTGCATCTGTGTAAAGCTTTTCCAGTGCTGAAGTCTGCAATAACTGTTCTCCAGTTTCTGAGAGTATAAATAAGTAATATCATGGCTATTTTAACAATGAAAAAATATGTAAAATCAGATTTCCCAACCTACCTTACTTTCTTACATAAACATTAAAACGGTGGTTTAGATTAAGCAAACACTGCTAGTGTGTATTTTTTGGTTTGTTTAAACATCCACCTACAACCTAATATTTTATAACTGAAAATTCAGACTTATATAGAAATAAGCATTTGCTACAATAAACAGTAGTACACGCAGCCCAGTAAACACAACTTTGCTATTATTAGTAAAAGGCCGCGGGCTTTGCACTGACCTGACAGGGCAGGGTCTCAGGACCTGTCTGAGCTTGCCTACACCTGAGCTGGTTTAAACTTGTTTTAGCAATTGTCTAGTGGCCAGGTGACTGTTGCCCAGCCTGGGTTAGTTTAAGCTCTGTGACAACAAGATACAAGAAATGTCTCAAAAACTCTGGTGATTACTGTGTGACAAACTGTGTTAGCAGACGCAGGGGAAGACCCTGCAACTTTTCAACTTTAGCTAGAAACCAGGAGGCAAACCATGAAAAGAAAGCATCTAAAAATAAACCCAAGAGGACTCCGGACTGGGGAAAGGGAGGAACAGCTCTCACCATGAACATCATATGCCACCTGTCAGGGACCTCAGTACGGACACTGATGACTCCTCAGGAACACCTGTGCCCCTGTCTTTTTGAGGAATGAAGATCAACCTTTGGACCCTGAGGGACTCATGAAGGGTGAACCCAATACCAGAGAGGAGGGGCAGATACCAGGTGTTTTTCCTGTATATTAATTTCAACTGTATGATCAGTGAGGCTATTTTTATATTAACGGGTGATTTGGACTGTCAGACTGCTAAAACCTTGACTGAACTAACAGTAAATTCTTTACTGCCATATGTTGATGGTGTGTTTGCTTTTGCTCATAACACGGTTTGGCGTCTAACATATGCAGTCACACTGTAATCACTCACAACCTTCATACCATACATGCATGCACCTTTTCCACCAGATGGGAGACATCATGTTCTCACAGCTACAAGGCTCCAACACACTGAGATCTGCTGGGATCATCTGCTACATGTGATGGGGTTCTCAGCATTTTGCTGAGACTCCACAGAAGTAAAGGCACTGATGGCTCTCTTTATCTGAACACTTTTAAGAGCAGAAGATTCTACATATCATGTATGCAGTGATTTAAAGCATTAGCTAGCCAAAAAATATTCAAAAATCCCATTAATGTATGTTTACACACATAATTGATTCAAAGAAAAGTACACTTATTCACTCTAAAAATGCTGATGATACATTCATCCATCACCATTAAATGCAAAACAAAATATTCATAACTGAAATGGCAATGCTTTTCACCTGTGAGATATTTTTAGTACTGTGGACCCCAGAACTGGACGCAGTACTCCAGGTGGAGTCTCATGACAGCAGAGGAGTCGGGGAGAATCACCCCCCTCGACCTGCTGGCCGTGCTTCTTTTTAAAGACTAACTCAAGGTTTCAGTGGCCTCACTCAACTGGCTTTGATGGTAACCACCTCTCCTTCCTACAACACGTCACTGTGAGAGTATTCCTGAAAAAATCAGAAGAAGGTTCAGTTCCTCCCTTTGTTTCAGGGCTTGCAGACCCACGCTTTCCAACTTCCAAAAGCAAGGTTAAGTTCCTTGTGTACTGGTGCTTTTCCCAAGCAGCTCATCAAAGACAAAAGTTGGTAATCTGGGCGGCTAAAGACAGGAAAGAGAAAATCAGAATGTGTCCCTTGCCTGGAGGGGTCATTCAGATGTGAGAGCTGGAATCTTAGCTTTCTGTTTTAAAGGCTGTTAACATAGGTTGTCCAATAATTTGATCATGGAAAACTTATAAACAGGCCAGGCATTAGGATTGCTAACACAATACTCTCTTTTCCTCGCACTGTATGTCACCAGTTTGCAGACTGTCAACCCCAGACCAAGTCTACAGAATTCTGAGTATGACTCTCATTGAATCCACTCAAAGATTTTTTTGATTTTTTGCCAGGAAATATAGATTACAGGAGATTCCCCAAGATCCTTCTTGAGGCAATTTTGTTCCATTGATGTATTCTGCCTAGCAAATTTTAACAATTGGATCAACAAGTAAGTTACTAAGTGACATAGAAGCATAAACATCTTGAAAGTCACAGCTATTATCGTATCAGGTGTGAAAGTCTTTGATGTATAAGCATTTTCCTGACTCTGTTTTGAAAATCTGGCACTGACATCATTTACAATAGGTCAATCCGATCGATGGTCAAAGGACACCTTGATCTTGACTGAGAAGTATGAGCACTAAACAAACATAATTCAGGAATATCTTAGGGCATGAGAAGTCTCTTAAGTTTTCTACTCTAGGGAAAAAAAGAAGGCAAAGATTCAATGACCTTATATGTGTACTGTATTGTCAAACCAAAATATTCTTCCCAAAGCAAGAGAGGTCAAACAGAAATATTAACTAGATTTATATTACATATGAGATAGATATGGTGATTTGTAGAAGACTATTACAAACAAAATGTTTCTTTCTTTGGTAATGGGCCTGACCTTGCAGTCATAATGCTGAGAAAATTTATTGGTGAACTGAACTGCTATTTTCTTTATGCAAGTACTCTGAGGTAATACACCACACTTTCATGGAGAAGAAAATGATAGTTATATTAGTAATCATCTGTTATCTCAAATAGTTTTTTTCCTTCCTGGCAGTTCGTATTGTTGAAATAACACACTAGTTTATTTTCTGTTTACATGAACTGTCCCCCATATACACACTGGTATCATAATCTTAAATAATTCTAATACCTAGCCTGCATGCTGATCCTTTCATTTTCAAAACATGCATCTACTTTTTAATTTTCTGCAAAATGCTAGGTATAATATTACTGTCTTCTTCTGAAAGCCAAGGAAAACTAAGAGAGGAGAAAGTCAACTTAAGTAAGGCTGTTATGAATTAAATAATGATTGATTTAAAAAATGTCTTATTGTTTAAGCCTGCCATTCCAGAATTTTTAGACTATAGCCAGAAGGCATATGCATAGCATAGTAGGGAATGATGTACATCTGTCCAAACAGGCAGCAACCTGGCCATGCTGGTGCTCAAGGACAGGGCAGAAACTCCTTGTCCACAAGCAGTGAAGCTGCATCAGTACCATGGGGCAGCCAAGGTGAAGTATATTTTGCTTCCAGCACTACCTTAAGCCAGCTCAGTGTTTTACTGCATCTTGCTCAGCAAAGCTGTGACCTGAAATTATGGAAAGTTCCATATTAAGTATCTTCAGTAGTTTTTTTCCTTAGATTCCTTAAATTTTTAGGATTGCTAGAGTTAAGTACTTTAAAGAATTAAAATCTTTTTTTTCCCTATATATCTCTCTGTACATTACACTACGTCTAGTACTACACTTATGGCTTTATTTAAACTGGGGGATGTGGGAGACTCTCCCAGTTCCTTCATGTGGTTACTGCCCTGGAGACACTCAGGGTACGACTTGGATACTTAGGATTTGTCCCTACCCCACCAAATGTTCTGATTTCCATTGCAAGGCATCACACTCCAGTAATATTCCAACCTGAACAAAAGGGGTAGTTGGATTACAAAGTAAATAGTGGACTGCCACTGGCCCACAGCCCGGGGTCAGTTTCATATCAACGGAATTAATATCCTTCAGAAATGGTTGCAGATTTAGACTCTTCTGAAGTGTCCCTGTTTAAAAATTATTTGTGTTTTTTATACTCTTAATGGTTAAAAGAGTGTCATAAGATTTTGTCACACAGCACCAAGGCAGAAAGGTAAATGGATTTTTAATAAAAGAATATCTCCTTTTTGACTTGCTAAACTTCAGCTGTCATTACATGTAAGATTCAATGTGAATTTCGCATAGTTGGTTCCAGAGTTTGACATGGCTTGAAGGCACATGTTTATAGAATCATAGAATTATAGAATGGTTTGCGTTGGAAGGGACCTTAAAGGTCATCTAGTCCAACACCCCTGCCATGGGCACGGGCATCTTTCACTAGACCAGGTTGCTCAAATCCCCATCCAACCTCTAACCAATACAGATAGCAAGTGTTTCACTGAATCAGATGGATGCACCATTGTGCTATTATGCCCTATGGAGTGTGAAGGTAGATTTGAAGACCATACAATAAAACTTTATGTTTTAATTTGTCTTTTTAATAGCTAAAAGAATTCGTTTCTAAAAATATAAAAAATAATCAAAGAGAATGAATATGGATTGAACAATTAAATGCTCAAAAAATAAAATGATGACTTTTAGTACATTAGGTATATTGATTATTTCATGTGTTGATCTAGTTTATGAAAACCCCAGATGAATTTAATGAGACCATTGTATAAACTTTAAGCAGTATGAAATGAATAGCATTTCATAGGCATTACTGTGGCACACTTGTATAGTTTTACAGATATTATTGATAGTCCCTTTGAACAGTGAAAGATCTTCCATCTACTTTAGAATTATGGTTAATTAGATGATTGTTAATAACATCAAATAACTCCAGTTCTGACATCCTTACTCATAGTGCCATGAAGATCAGGAAAAAAAATATCATCACTGAAATATTTTCTATACAAAAACACGTGTAGGTAAGGTTAGGATGTAAGGCCATAATCTGTTGGAAAACTGACCTCAGATGATTACATACTTTATTGCCTTCTTGTGTTTGTTTGCAAAGATTATGGTAAAAATAGTTATAGTAAAAGAAAGGCGTTCCCAGCCTCTTTTCTTCACAGTGAATGCAAGTCAAGGTGGATTCCAGGATATTTAAACTTTGGAATTTTTTTAAGGAGGTGCTTTGGCATCTTTTGCAGCTTTTTTACACACCGCTACAGCAACGTTAACCTCATTGGGGTTTGTTTGTCTGTTTTTCTAGACTTCTATACTCTTTATTAGGCTTGTAAACAATCAAAACATTCAGGGTATATGAAAACTACATGTGGAGCAGAGCTTTCAACAGGAAAAAATGAGACTGTCATTCCTACCAACCTGAGAAGCACCCCTATGAAAGACAAGGCGGGTCCATCATATCTAGGCCACAGCTGCTTATTACTAAACACAATTATAATACAATTGCTGTGAAAGCCTCAAGGTGAAGTCGATACTTTGAACTTCTAACCTGATTTTCAACATAATGAATTTCAGCAGTCTTTAAGGCAGAGAGGAAGTTACCAGGACATTGATACGTATTCATTTAAGTCTTTCATTATATTAGAATTTCAGATCAGTCAAGATTCATTCTTAAAGGGCAAATATGTGCATATTATATATGTATTGATATGTTTTATTCTCCTTTCACTGAAGTGAATGGCAAAACTTCCATTGACCTCAGTAACAGAATATTAATGTTTGCAAATTTACTGCGAGTAGAACATGTCTTGCAACAAGGTCTCCTTCAGGTGTCTCATCTAACAAAAGCAACAAAACATAACAACAAAATAAATTATGTTTTCAGGACACATGGGTGATTGCTACTGCCTGGATATAACATTTTTTAAAACACCTGATTTTCAAAGATTCCTTCTTCCATCCCTTGAAACTGAGTCTTTGAGGCATCTTCCAGTGGGCACCCCACATCTGGGTTAACTAAAGGCAATGGACCCATCTGACCGTAGTCCCAATATTCAGTTGTCAATGTACATACAAGACACCTCACTAAGGACATGAAGTTACCTGGAACTGAACCACATACCTTTCCATCAGCAAGACTGACTTCAAATGTGTTAAGAGACATTAGCCTTGATACTGAAAGCATTTTTGCATCCTTTGAGCTTGTGGGATATACCAGAGAACTATACGGCCCAGCCCACGGGCATAACAGTTACATGTATAATAAGCTAAAACTGGGGAAATTTATCATCAGAAATGTCTTTAAATAAGAAGTTAAAATCAAGCCAGAAAGCTTTGAAATCAAGCATATGAACTAGAAGCAGTGGTGTGCAGCTGGCTACATAACGTTTTGCACAAGATAATGCAAATGAAGACAAAAGGAACCAAGGTAATAAAATAACGTAGGGAAAATAATCCAGACAGAATAATATTTAATGAGAATCCAGGCTTTTTAGCCAGGCTAGGATATATGCATGTCTTCAGTCTAATGAAAAAAAGGAATTATGAAATCGTCTATGGCATTAAACATAATGCAGGAAGTCTGATAAAGATGAAGAAGTTGACTATTATTCTGATTTTCCTAAAGAAACCCTGTTGTCAGGATCACTGCTTGTGAACTATGTACGACCCTCAAAGCTTGTGGGAGAAGGACAGGGGAGAAGATCAATCTAAATTTCTATTCTGTTTAATGGATCTTTAAATACAGGGTTATATTTCACATCATAGAATTTGTGAAGTTCGAACTTCCATTTAGTTAGCAGTCCAAAAAAATGCAGGTGTATACATAATTATATTTGCCAGAAAATCAAAAAGTTTTGCTTTAATTGTTGCCTCTCAGAGAGTAATACATCACAAAGATGAATGAGGAAATAACTGGTTTAATCAATGACATTGTAGTTATTCTTACTAAAACTGTTTTTTTGTTCTCCAAGAACCAATCCTTTGGGTAATGCATTCTGAAAAGAATAGAATAAATATTCTACATCAGTGCTATTTAAGATGCAGAACAAGAATGTATTTTCATGGATTTGTATCATGACTTCAATAATGATGATTTAGAAATCACCTTCATTCTTGGAGACGTCAATGAAACCACATTCTTACTCATGTTGTACCTAGGTGATAAAATCCATTTGAGCAGAAAAATAATTAATACGAAACAAAACAAGAAATCATAAATTCAGAGGAACAATCTGACAATACCTAGTTCAGAGATGAGAAGCTCATTCAAACCATTTGACCTCGAAGAGAATTGATGAGAAATGACAAGGAGAGAGAGGTAAGATTTGTTGATGGAAACTGCTGATCCAGAGGCACACAAACTTTTCAAGAATTCTTTGACAGTTTGTCTTAAAAAGAGAACAAAAGCAAGTTTAAATGATTGGTATATTGTTCTGCTCAGATGTATTACTTTTTACAAATTTATAAGCTCTTTCAGTAAGGTAGAAAGTTAGTTCTTTAGGATGAGGAGAAAAGACATCTCCGTGTGATTCCTCCTCTGTGCTAGTGACTGGGACAGACAGCTTTAGGCTCAATCCCTTGGTATTGTTGGACAGCCGAGCTATTGTGCAAGTGAAAACAAGTTCTGACTGTGACAGATGAACACTGCCAAATCTTTTCGTGGCAGTTTAAGGTGTTATGAACCCTGAGTTTCTGTCCTGCCTTTCTGACAGAGGTCTGTGCCCTTGCAATGCAGTCGAAAGAAAGGAACAAGTGTCGTCTGGTCCCCGTCTCCAGTGTGCTGGATCACGTAGACCCTCCATCACAGCTGAAGGTAAGAAACCATGGTCTGCACTGCTGGGTCTGTGTTCATTTTTATTGAGTGCTGCAGGGAAAGTTTAACAAAGCACCACCTGAACTGTTTGTAATGGGAATTGTAGGGGTTTGTCTGTGAAAATCTTCATCACTGCGTAACGAAGAAATAGACCTACGTTGTTAAGTTAAGTTTGGCTAAATTTAAATATTTGAGAAGTACAGCATGCTTTGTATTCAGACAGGCACAATGAGTTCATTTACATTATGGAATTATTTCTGGGATTTCACAAAATATGAAAGGTTTTTCTCTTCCAAAAGTTGTTATTTTCCTCCATGTGTCAGTATTCTACTCAGGTTAAAAAACAGTCTCATTAGTCTACTGTGAACAGTTTCAAAATCTTCCTACATATTTTCTTGCAATGTACAAAATCAGAGAAAAATCCTTTTTGTTAATTGTAAAATACATCTGCAGAAACTTCCAATAATATATATTTTCTTTTGTGACAATGCAAATATTTTACTTTGAATCGTAGAGGGCTAAAAAATCAAGTTTCTAATAAAGTTTTTTTGCAGAGGGATGGGTTTCACGGAGTCTTCTCTACTTCTCTATTATTAAATGAAAGCATTTTCTAGTCTGTGTAAACCAATTTAGGTAAGTAGCAATGAAAGTAATAGATAGAATAGAAAGGTGTTGATTTAAAAAACCAAACAAAAATAATAAAAAAGAAACACCACCCCCCCCCCCCCCCCGCAACTTTAAAACACACTGAATTAAATTCAGATCGTATAGTGTTTTCAACTTGAAAGAGTACTGAACAACAGCCTGCAGCCTATTGAAACTTGTCTAGCAGAGATGAGGTTTTGTTGGAAAAAGTAAAATTCAGAAGTCTTAAATATTTTGCTTAAAATAAAATATCTCAGATTCATCAACTTTTGCTGAACAGCAGTCTGCAGATAAAGACTTGGAGTCCTGGTGGGCTGTCACCTGCCACTCTGATTATCTGGTCGATTGGCAACACGGCTCCTGGAGGGCCCTGGAAGCAGAGGCCGATCAGTCAGGAATCCCCACCGAAGGATGCGCTGGTGCTGTTCCACACACTGGGTCCATTCATCTGCAGCAAGTCACGACTTAGGACCACCGCTTATTCCTCCTTTTCCAGGTTCTGTTTTATTGTTCTAGTGGAGTTATATTGGTTTGATTTCTGGTAAATACATATCAGGGGAATTTAAAACTCTTCCAGAATACAGCTGGGAGGTTTTTATTTATTTTTTAATTTATTTTTAAATTTGCATCTAGGTGTATGTAGAAAAGGTACATTTATAAACATTCTGTTAGAAGATAGTGAGCCTCACTTCACCTCCCGTCTCCTCTCCTCTCCTCTCCTTGCCTCGCATCGCCTTGCCTTTTCTTTTTTCTTTTATAGGGTAAAAGCTGAATTTACACAGCTATGGTGCATATTAAAATAATTACTTCTCACCACTAGGGAGAGGAAATACCATATTGCTTTTCAGTACAAACATATTCAGTTTAGAATTTCACTCTGTTGTTTTGTGATATTCAGATACAGTGTTGCATCTTTAGGGCAGATACTTTGGTGCAAAGCCTTTTATTCATCCTTTTCCAAAGACACCATCATAAGCCAATTTTCCTTCTGTCTACTTTCATTAAATTACTTTATTTGAAAACAGCACCAACAAAGCACCTAAACACCCTGCCTTCTCTTAGAGAATTAGCATTTTTCCTTTGATGTGGCTCAAAGTGGGAAACCACTTTAATACGGGACTTAGCCAATTTCTGGTCTTGCATTGACATCAGCTGCACAAAACTGCTTTGTACTGGCCTCTCCGGCCAAATGTTAGCTTGGCATGTTTCACAAAAAAGAAGGAGGTGCAGGCACAGCTTCACTGACCTGAGGTCTGGTATCCTAAAACAATTTATTTTTTTTTTTGACTGTGATCAAAAACAGGACAAGAAGAAAACCTTGACCTGCATCTTTGATATTTGTTAACAGAAGAATGATTAAACACAGGGATGGAATCCTAAGGGCTTGACAGACCCACCGCTCCTGCCAAAGGATCTTTACACCAACTGGTCTATCCTATGGACAGCCAGGTTGCTATGGCAGAGTAAAGCTCCACTTCAGAAGCAGAAAGCTTTCGCCATGTATTCCTGCATATGAGAACCCTATCACAAGTGGAAGTCAAAATCTGATGCAAAAGCTGTTTTTTTTAAGCCAAATAACATTTAACAAAACATGTCTAATGCTCTAGAACATAGTCACAGATCACAACGCAAATGCTTTTTGTCACAACCTATTTTGGGTATTTTGTAACCTGTCATATTTAAAGGTGGTTCTGATCTACGAAATGGAGGCAGCCTTAGCTACAGAAATTTGAAGACCTACGTATACCACTTATAGCACTTTCTATTGTGATTATTTTCCTCCAGAAGCCGATTAAACTCTTCATGAGCAGAAGCCCTCAATGTCTGAGTAAGTATATTGGAAAGGAATAGTAAGTGAGCTGCACCACTGTATGAGGAAGCAGTTAGAAACAAAAGGGTTTACCTTGGGTGACAACACTCACAATTCCATTCTCATTCTCTGGCTTACAGAGGAGAAACGGGCTTTTATGGAAGTCAGTTTTGAACGACTGCGTGTTTCTCGCCCAATGGCTAGGGAAGGTGGTAAGGTTCCAGGACTTCTCACATGTGCTTTTCCCAAAGCATGACTGGAAGATGGGTCATGGAGCACACTCTCCTGCCCACTGACCAGGGACCACGTTTGTCTGAGCACAGAGTACAGGGATGAAGGTCCCATTCTGAGTCCTGGCATGGCTTTGCAACACAAGGACAAAGTCCAACAGTTCATACCAAAATCCATCTCTGATTAGGCTCATTATATTCGCTGACATTTCTGTGCACGTCTTGTCTGCTAATATTTGGCTGTTATTTCAAAAGGAAAAAAGAAGCGAAACAACACTGTTAGCTCTAGGGTTCTTGTTGCTATAAAACGAATAACCTTTCTTCAAAGTTTGTAACAGTTCCCACAATTAACAGTAACTAAATATTTCACTATCCTTGAAGTCCTACTGTTCCATTTATAAGGAGCCTTGGGTGTTCTGTCTCTCAAGAAGAGATGTAGGAGTTACATTTTTGTAACTCTTAGCAATCAAACAAACCAGTGTAAGAAGTAGAAAATATGTTTCAGCCAGCCAATCTCTAATGTACAGTCAGGACTAACAGAATAGTACTTTGCATTTAACCTAGTATTATCCTTGGCATACAACTCAAAGGTTCAAATTTTATAGGTAGTCATGAAATAGTTAGGAGAATAGTATTCCAATCAAAATCTTTTCTTTATTTTGTAATCAACCCTATTTGTAAACAGAAAGTAGGTGTATATTGGAGTCTCTTTACAAATGTATGAACCAGTATTTGTAATCAAGTGCAAGATTGTTTTCAGAGATGCTTGGTTAAGAATGCTTGAATGTGAACAAGGATGAGCAGGCATGCAGAAAACTGTGCTTTTTTTTCTAGGACAGAGAGGTCTGGATGCTAGAGATAAATTATTCATTTTTGTAATTGTATTTAAATAAGTACCTCGTTTAAACACATATCTGGTCTAAACTAAATGAAACAAATTATGCAAACAAAATTTAGAACAAATTTTAGAACAGAGTGAGCATAGACAGAGCTCAAAGCCTTCTCTACGTTTTTTCCTCCCCTAATTAAAGGGGTTTACTATTGTTAGCTTTCCCCAAATTCTCATATTCCTATCAGTCACCAGACTGGAGTTTGTTCTGAAAGCAACCGAAAAGACTTCTTGTTTCAGTAACTAATTATGTGGTGAATAATTCCCCAGGGGAAGTCTAAGGCCCAATAACAGGAATACCTTCTATGAAAACGTGCCCAGTGACTTCCCCTGCTGAGAGCTACATTGAAAGTCCTTGCCAAGCCAGGAGATAGGTTAGATTCCCAGTGCTGTTGCAAAAACAATCAGTTCCTAGGCTTCAATGTACCAGAACAGCTGAAATACTAAATAGGTACGTGCAAATCCTAATTAAACAAATATAATGTTCCTGTCAAATGATAGGCCTCCCTATAACATGAAGAATTTTTAATAAATAAACAAATAGAAGTTCATGCTAGAAGAGCATGCATCACTATGGAATCTTCTGACATTTTCCCTCCATTCAGTTTACTGAAGAGTAATTACAATCCGTTTGTGAGCATATCTACTGAACAGCATTTACTTCCCAGAAATCCTGGAATTATAAAATGAGTTACCAGTGTCTGCTGGCAGATACTCTATTGGCCTCTCTCATCCATATTTTCAATGTCATTTCATATTACTCCACTTTTGCTATGTGTTCTTTACCTCAAGTTATTTTCATCATGCTAACATCCGTACTTTTCAATTATGCATGCAAACCCTTTTGTACAGGATATCTGCCACAAAGCACTTTCATACATCTCTCTGTATTAAACAGTTCTGGCCTTCTTTTCATAAATGAATTAACATCTTTCTTGGAACGACCATAACTTGAAGCGGATCTCCTGACCGTAAATGACTAAAACCAAGGACGAGCCATTGCTGGAGCATCCTGGTCTCCCAGCTGGTGTAAACTGGTACAGTTCCATTCAACTGAAAGGATGCAGATTAGCTCAGCTTCATTGATTTTGCTGAAATTATGCCATTTAACATCAGCTGAGACATCAAGACAAATGAGACTATGATATTACTTGGAGTCTTTCTGGTTCTTTCTTATTGAAGTTATTGCATTTGCCATTTTGCATCAAAACATTCTTTAAACCCCTCCTATAAGTTTTATTGTATACATTTATATATTTTCTTCATGTTTAGGGTCATTGCCATTTGCAAATGGCTTATTTTTGTCATCATATGTTCAAATATGCTAGCTATCACACCTGACAAGATATTTTTCCTGGAAAATTTCAGAAACTTAAATGAAAACTCATTCTCTTTTTTAAGGACAGAGTGAGGAAACAACAATAAAAGAAAAACAAATCCCAAATAACAATAGAAAAACTACAGGTAAACTAAGGTGAAGTGCAATGGCTCCTCGCAAGGAGAACGTGGATGTGCACATTCAGATTATTGGAGTGACCTCAGCTTCAACCCATTTCTGATCCTGATCAGGTCAGACATATTATAGGCATGTACCAGATATCTTTCTAGGTTTGTCCTAGCTCTAAGATGGGTCTGTGAAAAGCACATAAACTAGGCACGGATAAGCCATGAGGGCACAAAACCGGAAGAGAAATTGACTTTTCCGAAGAACAAGGAATGTGGAATTTATCCAGGTTCACTAATTTCTTAACTACATCCACTCTCCATCTCATGCTAGAGGGCAAAATTACCCACATCATGATGGAAGCCATTGTGATAAATTAGGAAATGCCCTTCCACTTGCTTTTTCACCTCTGAACCTTCTTGTGATGTAATGGTAGATAGAAATATATGAGAAATTTTTATTTTCGTAACACCTTACAAAGTCTTTAGGTCAGTGTGATCTATGCAGATTCTTGATGCATTTCTGATGGTGAAACACAAATCGTTTAAGAAACATATAAATTTGCAACTTCAGTTTTTGTATTGTAGTGTATTCTTAGATTAATTCATTGTTTGCATAATTGACCTGAGTTTGATAAAGCCTTTTGATTTTCTATTTGTATCAATTGTAAATTGTTTTGTGAAGGACATCTTAAACCTTAGAAGAAACATAGCTGAATCCTCAGTTGCAACAAATTCCCACAGGATTCTTCAGCTTACAATTGTTTTGTATTTTATTTAATTGTCCATTTGAATTGTTTGCTACTTGCTGGACTTTTACTTACAGAAAGCATTTATTACAGGTTAAGTAAGAAAACAGAGAAACAAGAAGAAATTACAATTAGGGTAGGACACTCAGAGGACAATCAATTAACAGCGCGTGTAAAAGAGGAACATTGGTAATAATTTATGAGCTACGGTTGGCCTTGGATGATGTATACTGTGTCATTGCTTTGAAACCTATACAATACACATAAAAATGTTTAGATAATAGCAAGGTAGTCAGTATTAAGCAGGAAATGTAACAATGAGGAATCCAGAAATAATACTTGTATGTAATACATCCCTGTTAAATAAGCTGGTATATGAAGGAAGAATACCTAAGTTAGCATCTTTCTAGCTAATGCTTGCAGGCTCTGTTTAGTTCACACTTCAAGAAGACTAAAAATAATTTATAAGGATTGAAGTGGATAAAAAAAAGGTTAAAAGCAGGTAGACCTTGCTTTACGCAGCCAAAAAAAGATCATGCACCTTGACTATGCTATGGTTTTAGGCTTTTGGTTTGGTTTAATATGAAAAAGCATGAACATAAAAAGCAGAAAAGAAAAAGCTTCTTTAATCAGTGCATTGCAGCTCCCCAAGAGAAGACGGCATGTATTTTGCTTTAGTAAGCTTCCTGATGGAGGTTGTTGAGTGAATAAGTTCCTGTTGCCTGAGATAAGGCATAGAGGTAGAAATTAATGAGATCAGTCGCAGAATAGCTAGAGGCTAAAGGTCTGTTACTTGAGGAATACATACCTAAAAGATATCAACGGCAGTAATGAGGTCCATAGGTGAACCTGGGTGAAATTCAGAGTGGCTGAAACTGGATGTGTACCCTTGCTGCATACTGTGCCTACATCTAAAGAAGACCTCGGCACATAATAGCTACCAGAGGGTAACTGTTCCTTCTGTTTCTAGTTTGCATGAAAGAAGTCACAGGCTTGTGAGCTGTTATGAGCTGAATTAGATCGAAACGTAGCCAAGACACTCAAAGGTGAAGTGAAACTGAACCCTAAGAGTAGCAGTTAAGAAAAAGGTGGAAGACTCCTGCAAATATACCATTATGCAACATATTTACAAGACGCTTATAGAACAGCTATCCCGTGGTAGCATGGCTCACCAGGTATAAATCAATAGCAAGAAATATTCACAACTGATTCCCTAATTTTGTAGATACAGTGAACTGGGCCAAGGGTTGCAATCAGGGAAGATGTATTGTGCTCTTCATTCAGTGTCAGTTTGTGACAGTAAACTGGTTAACCCCATCCATGTCAGCCATACTTTTGTTACTTGGAAATTAGAAAGAATACTTCATATTCAGCTATTAGAAGCATACTTACACGCATGGTATAAGTGCTGTGATCTAAATCAGGCATATATTCAAAGTGTACTGCTTGCAAGGTATAAATGAAATGCAATTCAGCTAAGGCATATTGTTCGCAAATGTAAATTTAAAAAGCCTAGAAGAGGAAGAAAGTGATGGAAGTCTACACAAGGGATAAAAATAAGCCTGGAACCTTCCTGGAGGTAACTTTAGGGTGATAGGTAACAGAATGTCCCCCCTCCTCTCTCAGCAAAATATGACACATTTGACATCTATGACAGTTGCCTCAAGAGCTTTGAAAGAGGTTGTGCTTCTGTCAGTTTTAGCCAGATACCATGTTGTAAATCTGACACAGTCTCCAACTGAGTTTGCTAACAATATTAAACCTAAGGTGACATATTACTCATTTTCCATAATAGGCAATGCTGATCTCTACTTAAATATTCCTTTAGGAGATACAATAAAAAATCATGTAAACTTCAGCTGCTGTGTGCTGTTCTTGTCAGGGGTGTACATGAATGAGAATGTATGACACAGAAAATTAAGCAAGACATTGCAATAATGAGTACATATTTTTTCTGTTAACATATTCACATTTTCTTCATTTTTATTTAAGTTCTTGGTGAATCTTTAGTCAGTTTTTAAAATAAGCAGTTGTCTGTCGTGTAATTTGTGTTTGAACAAATAGCTTGTATTTTTATTTTTCCAAAAGAATATGTAGTTCTGTCTTTGAGCCGATCAAAATTTGCAGCTTCTGTCTGCTCTGATGGGATGCACTTCTTCGGTCTGTCCGAAGAGCAGCTGACAGTGATAGATATCAGGAACCGCAGGTCAACTCTTCTTTGTCTAGGTAAACAGCTTCTGAGAATACAAATTTGTCTTTCCTTAGGTAATAATTACTTATTTGTGCTTATTTGTAGTTCCAACTTCTCCTTCTATTTGTAAATGGCACTATCTTTCTACTTCTAATTTGTTCGGTGAGAAAGTATTGGTATATGGGGTCTGCTACAGACCAGGAAGGAAAAGGCATCTTCCTGGGTGTTCTTGGCTGTCCTTGCAGATGTGAGTTGGTTTACCAACATTAGCTTATTTGTTTTCCTTGGACAACAACACAACATTTCACTGTTTGTAATTCAAAAATATTACTTGACATGAACTCCACGGAGAAAGGTGTGAAAGGAAAGGAATACAGAAGGAAATAATCGCAGTTATAAAGACATCCATCCTTCAACAAAGGTGTGGTTGTTTGCAATGCTGTCTTATCAAAATACCACCTAAAAATATCTGTTTTAATACATGAAGAAACCACAACTACAGCAACAGTAATTATTATTCTTTTGTTCTTCACAATTATGCTTGTGGCAATTCTAATTAAAACAGATGTTATCATGTTTAAGTAGCAAGCACATTTATTATTCTTCTGATAACAAAAATAAGTCATCATCTTCAAGCTTTGAAATTTTCCTGTTTTTTTTTTTTATTATTATTTTAAAAGAATATCTGGAAATTAGCCAGCAAAGGCCAAAAAATTGTTAGACTATGGTTCTACACTTCTTTTTTAAATCATAATAATGAGCAGAATAGAGAGATGAGGGAAAAAAAATAAGTCTGCTTGCTACACACAGGATTCTTTACAGAGGACTGTGCTTTTACCACAGGCAGCAAGCCTCCAACAATCAAAATACATTTGTCTGCCTTTCCAAACCACCTTTCATTCAGATCATTTTCTGTCAGAGATGAAGGGCCAGAGTTTTGATTAACCTAAGCCAAGACATATTCTTCTTACTTTCTTTTCCATCCTCTCAGAAGCAGCTTCTCTTGTGTGCTACAACACAAAACAAGGCCTTTGGCAGCCTAGTGCCTGCAGAACAAAGTTTCTCTGAAGATCAATCGGCGCCTGCGGTCTGGGTTCACGCACCCGAGATGTACGTGTAAAACGAGCTCTCCAGCATGGTTTGCTTACAACTTGCATCACAGAGAGTGATTTGAAATGAATGGGATAACCAAATTCCGCTTTTTAAACAAGAGGTATGGCTATATACAGTCACTAGTTTCTTTGAGTACCTTTTCCGCTCTATGAATAAAGAAATGCATCAGCTCCAAGAATACCACTGGGAACACAGTGGTAAGAAGTCACTGAAGTACCCATACCAACGAGAGGAAAATTACAGGGGAATTAACCTACACCGTTGAATTAGCTGCATAAAAGGTCAGTTGCCATTACTACCCTCAAAACCAGAAACTGATGTAATGGTGTAGGTGTTGCTACATTTGATTTCTATGTGAATTTAACTTTCTGAATGGTAAAGAGTACACACCACATCTCATACTAAATCCTTTTTAATAATCAGGATCCTAGAAGTTTTTCTGAGTGGTTTTACACTTCAAAATTCGCCATCAAGAAATGTATTTTCTGTGATACAGTAATTTTCAGTATAGTGCTATATTTTTTTGAGAAAATAGATGGGATTTCTTGCTTTTAACTATACTGATGTTTATATGTTTCTTTAAATCATCACCTTCTTAAAGGCTTTACAGTCAATGTTTGTTTTTTTTTTTCAGGAAAAATATTACAGTGAGTGTATGATCAAATAATTTCAAAAAAGGAGATGTGACCTTATAAGGAAATGTATCGAAACTATGATTGGACTTCAATGACTTCAGTAACTCATGTACAACATAGATGATGTTGATTTTGTGGATTTTCAGTTGAAAACCACAATTTGGTTTAAATACTAAGATTTTTTTTCTCTCTACAGTAGTAAGAAGCTAAATTCTTTATTGAAACACAGTTGTTTGTTCAATGTCATTTAACTCCATGCAAAAATTGATTAAAATAACACTGTACAAAGAGACACAACACCAGTAGAGAGGAACTGTACCTAAATCCTTACTCCAAAGTTCAGACGTGAAGCTTGCAAGTCAAAGTTCTTCCTCTACAGAGCAGAATCACTTTGCAAATATTTTAATTCACCATTGTCTTTGTGTCTTGAAATTCTTACCTTCTTAGTTTAGTTTATTTCTGTGGGTAGTGGGTTTTTTTGTTTCTTTTCAGTTGGATTCCTGGAGTTTTTATAATGAGCTCTTCCCATTTTTGTTACAATGGTGAATGAATGAGGATGCTCACAGGTTCACAAGACTGGGTCCAGCAGTGCTAGTGTCCAAAGTCATGCTGCAGTTTTCATTTACCTGCTAATATGAGGTAAGAGCAACTTATTACTTTGAATGTTTATTATATGCTTTTTTCCTTATGTGATTTTTCTTCAAAGAGGAAAAGAATACAGCAATTGTTAACTTTTGTTTACGGCATTACATGTGTAATACATATGAATAGTAATGTTCCCTGTGAGAAACTACTTACTGTTACCAGGAGGCCTGTATAATTATTGGGGCTCAGAATCCAAATGTCTTGAAAAAACTGTGGTGTTTTTAAAAAAACACTTTTCAAAGGAAGAGGGGTCTAAGTGTCAAAAGATCCAAAATCAAAATAATTTGTAAACGGTAAAATAAGAATTTTAAACTACAGAAAGATAAACAAGTGCACACAAACATGGGGAACCAAACAAGTAATAAATTGTCAACTTCATATAAGGGCTGTTTTACTGTCCATGAGTGATGTAGAAGGGTTAGTTTTTTATTTAATTGTAAAGTAGCACAGCTGATTAGTTATTTTAAGTGCAGTGGGCTAGCTCAGAAATAATGACTACAATAATAGAACAAAAAAAGGGGCAAATTAGATTGCGTGATCTGAGCAAAGCAAGTTCTGGCAGAGGAGTTGACACTGGTTAACAAAGGAGACAATGGAGAGCAACACAGAACAAAAGGAGCAGCACTCAGATAGCCTGCCTGCCTCCTGGATGTGAGTCTATCAACTGGCAATCAATGCATAGGGGTCTGAAAGACAGAGAAGGAGTCTAAAACAAAATTGTGAAATGGTAACAAATTAAAGAAATATTACGAAAATTCCTAAGTCCTTCATTAAGGGAATAATCTTTCTGTGTGTTGAACTAAAGTGTCTGAGACTGTCTATACTGTCCTGTTCCTGTCCAGAGTATACGCATTTAACACCTCTTGAGTACTGCAGTGCATCTAACAGCATGCTGTCCCTCACGTGCCCTGTGAGGACAAGAAAAAGAACCTCCGTTGGCTCCTCTGATCTGGACAATCAGGGTGCTCCATGAAGCAGACCTATTCTATAGTGCCGGCACAATGTCAGTCTTAAAATTAGTTTATTCCCATTTCCTAGGCAGTTTCTACCTTGGAATGTCTTTCAATAGGCTGTTTCATATCTAGCAGTAGCATATGTTCTCTTATATGCATGGTCTCACAGCTCTAGTTTCCCAAAGAGCATCATTGTTCTAGTATTTTGTATAATATATTAATGGAACAGAGGATTGGCATGAATCCATTGACAAAAGGAAAGGCAACTCCTTCCAGGGCTACCTAAATCATTAACGGGACAGTGATAGATACATTTTCTGTCCTTTCTGACAGGACCTGAAGTCTGCTCTGGATAGAGAGGAAGTTCAGACTTAAAACATTTCAATATCCCAGAGCCAGTCCTTGATTCCAGAAGTACCAAACGTTTCTTCTGTAAGCCACCAAGTCTGTTTTCTTTCTAGATTTGACAGGTCTGTCAAACATTCTGTAGGTAGAACCTGAACAGGTAATTTATCCCTCCACTTCATTAGGAAGCAAATTTGGGAGTGTCTTGGTGTCTCAGTCATAGGGTTTGAAAGGTCTCCATTACTTTCAGGGTGAGGATAGAAGAGTCTATCAAAAATGGTCTGTTGTGGAAACCAGCTGGGCAGCAGGCATGCTTCTTTCCAAAATTCTGTTGGGAGATGAAAAAGCTATGTATTTCATAGTTCTCAAATTGCACTCACACTTTTTATAAAGTAAAAGATACTTCATAAAGTATCTCCTCCTGCTGAGGAGATGTGTAAGTACAGCCTCATTCATTTTAGTGGATATAGGCTAAATATTGAGAGTTTGCAGCTGAGTGTTTGCAGATAAATGTTTCTTAATTAATACACTTGCTTTTATTTTCAGCAGTTCTAAAACATCCTGTTTTCTCTTTTCCTCCTTCTTTTTCTTTCATTAGTTCTTAGAAGTTAACATCTTAGTGCTAAATTTTGTGGGCTACTTGTATGGCCCACCCTTGGCAAATGATTGGCCTGGATAACCTGGTAAAATGAGAATTTCACTAAAAATAGTATGTATGTCTGGATTGAATACTCAAAACTGTCTGAATCCATTTGCCTAAAACTGACCATTTTAAAAAGGAAGATGACCATCAGCAGAATTAGAAAGCAGAGTTATGAGTCTTTTGATACAAAGAAGGAATTAGCTTGATTAGAAGTATAAAAACAGTGTGAAAATTCATATCAGGAGGAACAGATTTTGCAGAGGAAAGGACAGGAGTGAACCCTGATTTGGCACGGCCAGAAGTCACCCGCCCAGGCCGGAGGGAGTAGCCTCCCTGCCCGGTGCTGTGAGGGTCCTGCCCTGCCAAGCGGCTGCTCC
>NW_009620241.1:58793-84670 GCF_000690535.1 Cariama cristata
CCAGAGGTCTGTGCCAGCGGCCTTGGCGAGCCCCTTCCCATCAGCGTGTGCGTGTGTGTGTGCGCGTGAGCAGGTTGTAGGGGGTGGCAGGGGTGTGCATAGAGCTGGGGCTTCCACGTCTCCCACGGGAGGGGTGTGCAAGTGGGGCAGCCCTTCTTCCAGGGAGCTGGGAGTCTACTGGCAACCCCTGTGTTCTGCTTTGAACTGTGTATGTGTGCCTGTATATGCACATGTGCGTGTTTTGATGTGATTAGAACCTTTGGGGATAAATTTGGGATAAGATGAAGGTGTTTATAAAATTGTATGTGTTTAACATCCTGCCTCTCGTATTGCAGCTATTCTGTTTTATGACCTATATTGACCCTGAACGTATAGTTCACTGATCGCTGGATAACTGCATGTTGTTTATAAATCAAGAAACTGTTTCAATCCCAATCTGGTTTAAAATATGTGAACTGAGAAGTTTTTTCCTTTGATAAATTCCAACCTGAGGTGGGCTGGGAAAACTCATTTAGTGATATTGCAAAGGTCCATTGTTGAGAGAAAATAAGAATCGTGAATTAAAAAATTATTATCTATACTAAAAATTATGATGTTTGCTTTATGAATATTTTGTTAAAAATATTAAAGAATATCATGAGAGAAAACTGGTTAAGAAAACAGAGTGTACCCTCAGGGTAACTTATCACTGGTCACTGTAGTCTTTCCTATGGACTGTAGTCCTTCCTATTGGAGCGCAACCGATGAAAACTACACAGCATAAAGTCATGATTCAGCACATTGTTCACGAATGTGAGAGTTTCTGTGCATGTTGATAACCCAAAATACCTGGGCCTGTCTCTAGCTCTGCTAGTGATGATGACTCTAGGGAATCTCATTTACATCAAGGCGTATTTTTTCCTCGTATGTATCTAGGGAGAAATTCTTAAAACAACTTCAATTTTTTTTTATGAGTAGCTGAAAAGAGAATCTGCATTTTTACTTCACTTTTCAGCATATCTTTAGAGCCTACTTGTTCGTTTTGCTTTATAGCAGCAAGGGGTACACTCACCAAGTGCTAAAAATCTTTAAAGCTAAGAATAATTGCCAGATGTTCCTGATAGCTCATTATCACCACCTTCAGCATTTCTTTCTTTCCTTCACTTTAACTACACTGTGATAAATTTACAGGAGACTTTCACTAAATAGAACCTAGGTTACACTTGAACAAGCCAAGATGACAATCTTATTAATTGTTTAAGTTGATCATTATAAGATGCACTTACCCTGCAGAGTGATCTGCACTTCACCACTTATATTCATTCATATGTCATAAATGTTTAATCCATTATAGAAAGATAGTCCCCAAACAAAAAAGAAACAAGATAAAATAAATTCCCTAAAGTACTGCTTTTGATTGAGTTTTCCTGGGAGCCTCAACACTTAAATTATTTGGGCACTTGAGAAAGTTTAGTTGTTCAAAACAGTTTCCTGAATCTTTCTTTTGGATTTCCTATCTTGCTTTAAGGTGCTAGCTGCTACAGTTAATAGAGATAATTGCAATTGAATGACAATATAGAAATATTTGTAGATATGCAGGGATTGACTAGAAGCCTCAGGTCTGGATGCTGACGTAAGATAAATAGATAAATAAATGACAGCTTAAGATGCCAAAGAGAATGCCCAGTCTTCTTGTCCTCTGACCTTTTTTTGGCTATGTATGCTACTAAAAAGACTGATAGGATATATTTACAGTATTAAGTCCATGCTTAAGCCGGATCTTGAGCCTTCCTACAGTGCACAAATACAGCCATATATCCTGTCCCTCACTGGCTCAAAACTCAAAAGCTTAATGGTTTTTAATAAAGGTACTGTTGAAATTTAAAAGCAATATCATCTCTTTGTTATTAAGGTAACCTTAGTAACTGAACACAGTTTAAAAAGTAAAGACACAGTATTCAAAGCTTTAGTTCATGGCAATGGGTCCCTAGGAAAGACAAAGAAAATGTCACTTACATACCCATCAATTTTACAAGAAGCAGTCAAAGGACCATCATGACCTTAAGCCTGCTAAACCAGAGCAGGGATGCCATACAGTGGAGGCAACTGGGGAACCATTGGTCGCCTTTTATTAACATTTCAAAGTGAATGACTAAAATGCTCCTCTATACATCAGCTGTGTCCAATGCTTACAAAACTATTTCTGTCAGAAATGGGAAAGGATTGTTTGTCTCCTGAGACTTCACACTAAGGCTGGGGAGAACAACTGAAAAAGGCTCTTTGGTAAGTGAAGCAGTGAACACCTTCCTCTCTGGCCCACCAAATACTTCACTTGTTTTTGCTTCCTTGGTTTAGATATGTAAATGGAGATGTACCAGAGGAGAGGTTATTTCTTGAAGTCACCTGAGCAATGCTGCCTGAGGTAGTCAAAGCACTGTACATATCAGTGAGGATCCAGTTCAAAACAAGACGTTCCATCACTTTGTTCATCTTTCCTGGTTACTCAGTATCTACACTGCTTCCCCAAGTATTCCCACTTGCTCTTTTCAAGCATATTATTTTGTCTTCATACATTGGTCCTGCGCACATCAGTCTTTCTCCAAGGATCCCAAAACACAGCCCTTCCACCCCATATTACCAGTTCATTTCTTATACACAGTGAAGAACACTATCTCAGACCAAAGAGAAAAAGCATAACCAGTTGCACAATTCCTTGATCCTCTGATCTTTTTGGTGAAGTTTTCAATTAATAGATAGATCAAAGTGATAAAAGAGATGTTACTTAATGGGCTTTCAAAATATTTATTGAGCTGATTTTTCAAGTCCTGCCATGAACTGTCATAATCTGATCCAGTCATCACGTGAATATTAATGCTGAAATGGGGCATCGTGAAAACACCAGGAATGTTAATTTCCTCAAATTCACTACCAAAAGAACTATTATATATCAAACACAAACAAATAACAGATGAAATAAACTCTGGCATGTAAGTGCTTTCTTTGTTTCTCTTGAAATTTAAAAAAAAAAATCAAAAGATGAGTATAGGATAAAGTAGGGAGTGAACAGTCAGAGGAAAGTTAGAGATATTCAGGTTGACAAGGTTTGATGAAGTTCTCCCTGGAGCACTGAGGGAACAAGCTGATGCAGTGTCTGAACTACTAGTGATTAGCACTGAGACTTCTTGGGATAGGAGGAAGGTCCCAAAGGACTGGAGAAAGGCAAATATAGTACTTATATTAGAAAGGGCAGAATAGCAGGGTCAGTAGAATTATAGACTACTGAGTCTGATTCTGGTTCCAGAAAAAAATACCTGAATAAATTACTAAATAAATTATAAGCTTATAAAGGATGTTGGCAGTGGGGTAAAGAGTTCAAATTGATGTATTTAAACCAAAGAGTAGAAAACTATTTAATTTATTTCTCTGACAGGATAACTATGCTATTGGATAAAGAATAATCAGTAGAGGGGTTATATCAGCACTTCAGAAAGGCTGTTGACATTGTAACATATGGCAATCTCTTGAATAAAATGGGGGGGAAATGGCTGAAATTGCCAGAGTAGGTATGTAATTATATGAAAAATCATACTTAAAGGCTGCCTACATGTAGGCATTCTTGGCTTTCTTTTCTACACCTGATGCTGCCATTTTGCTATTAACATTTTGGAAAATCCCAAGTTGTTTCCAGTAACTTCAAGATTTATTTTATATATTCTTCAAATCTTGTACATTTTAGTCATCAAAAGACCATGTGAGATAATAATACTTTATTTTAGCTTAATTGGTAGTACTCCAAATATGTTTTTATTCTCTGGAGAAACTGTCAAAGGCATGAACCTTGAGGTCACCTTCAGTAATAAAACACCAAAAAAATTGTTGATGAAATTATCTTGGCTGCAGAGCTTAATACATTAGCAGTGACTGATTTATTGGTTTTATTTTTCAGTCTGCATTTTTTATCTTTATCATCTATTTTGCTAGAGAAGTAAAACAAAGATTTAATCACTGTGGATCATTTGTTCACTTGGACAAGCAAGGAATTGTAGTTTACTTCTAGAAAAATGTCTACAAAAAGATAAACCTCAAACTCTTAAGATCATTCTCAGTCTAAAAGTTCTGCCTCAACCCTTCCTAGAGATTTTAATGTCTTAGACCTTATTGGACTTGACCACAAACAGAAACTAACTTTCCTTGTCTACTATAATTTCACATGAAAAACAACTGCCAGGAGGCTATATAGGCATACATCATTTGATTCCAATGAATGTTGCTCCATTCTTGGTGTACATACGTATATATACACTCATTTGTAGTGATTAAAGATAAAGATTCAAAGATGAAAATTCATTAATCAAAGCTGATTTATAAGGCAGTGGAAAATTAATTTTGTATGTCAGTGGAAAATTAATTATATATGCATCTATAATAATACTTTATGCACTTTTGCTTAACAGTGTGTTAGTACTGTAGTTCTTCCATGAAAATATATTTGATGCAATAGAGCACTGCATGTCAGAAAAATGCAGATTAGTCTCTGTGAATGTGAAATGGTAAAAAGACAATTTATTCATCAAGAGATGCTGAAACAGTAAGTTCATTAATTTCTAAAACTCTTTCTCAGAGAGTCAAAATTAAGCAGAGCACTGCAGAGTCCACATCCAATTTGTTAAGGTACATGGGCAGATGACTAAGCCCTGGCCTGAGGTTTAGCTAAGTGATCATGAGAAACTGCTGGATATAAGAGTAAGAAGCTGCTATGGGTCTCAGTATAAGAAACGATTGGATTTCACAGGTGGTTATGGGGGAGCGAGGTGAGAGACAGCCAAACTCCACAGGTAGTTGAGAGAATTGGAGACCTCTTGGGGAGTGAAATCCTTCCATGCCAGTGTGGCCTTGGTAACCATAGCCTGCAAGGCTGGCTTCAGCGGCTAGGTTACACAGCACAGCCCTGGGTTGCAATGGGGATCACCGATCCCTCCGTGTGCGGTGATCTCCCAGCCAGGGTCATCACATCCCACCCTTTGAGCCACATACAGTTTACCTTTCCCAAAGATTTTATAAATTACAGATTGAATCACTAACATACAGACTTTTCAAGCCCTGAGTACAAGTCCCAATAGAGCAGATATGATCTGTTCAAGGTCACTAACTCCTTGAATATAATGCCTTCTGCACAACTCTCAGTACAATGTTCTCCATATGTTTGAATGTATTTAGTGTCACCTGGAACTTCTCTTACATTTCATAGACTAGGATCATAGAATCATTTAGCTTGGAAAAGACTTTTGCAATCATCAAGTCTAACTGATAACCTGGGACTGCCAAGCCCACCCCTAAACCATGTCCCTAAGCACCACACCTACACGTCTTTTAAATACCTCCAGGGATGGGGACTCCACCACTTCCCTGGGCAACCTCTTCCAGTGACTGATAACACTTTCTGTGAAGGAATTTTTCCTAATATCCAATCTGAACCTTGCCCAGCGCAACTTGAGGCTGTTTCCTCTCGTCCTATCACTGGTTACTTGGGAACGGAGACCGACCCCCCACCTGGCTACAACCTCCTTTCAGGTTGTTGTAGAGAGCGATGAGGTCTCGCCTCAGCCCCCTTTTCTCCATACAGAACAACCCCAGCTCCTTCAGCTGCTCCATATAGGACTTGTTCTCTAGATCCTTCACCAGTTTGGTTGCTCTTCTTTGAACAGACTCTTTTCACCACCAAAACTCCCACAATGATATCCCACAGCAATAATCCCAGTATTCCAATAATCCATAAAGGGCATTGCCCACCTGCTGGAAGCATACCTTCTGTGCAACTTAGACAAATTTTGATGGGTTATACCTACAAGAATATTTCGCTTGAGATAGTTTTTTAGAACATATTCATTTTCAGGCTACATCTTACTGTTTTCACGCACTTTGCAGTATGTATAATTATTGACACTCTGGTGCAACTCATATTGACTTTATAGTTTTTCAGAATTCTTCTCTTTCAATTGTCAGGTACAGAAAAGACAATGCCACAATGAACATCTGCAAAACAATCATCAAAATGAAAGTCTTTGCTTATTCCTGTGGCAGTTCTAAATACCCTTCCTAGAGCTATAAATGACAAATATAAGGGATTAAGGAACCTGTGAGTATTTCCATCAGTTATGCATCTTTTGCCAGCTTCCTGCAATAGGCTGAAGGATGCAACCGTAAGCAAAAGGCAATCCAATAATTCTCTTCTGGGCTGTTTTAGGTGGTCTGGCAACTGATACTGATTAAAAAGCATGCATGAATAACTTTGGACATCCAGATGAACAATTTTGGAGTAGAATTTCAAATAGGTTTAATCGGTTCTATTGCCAAATCTTGATTAGACTATACTTTGGGTAAATGATTAAGTACACGAAAATCTTACATTCTTTGGTACTGAAAGTAGAAGCTATTCTTTCAAATGGAACTGATAGACATTTCATATATCAAGTACAAATAGACAAAAAAACTGTGTGCAAGACAGTGATAAATGTATGACATGATTGTTGAGGTGCTGAGCACTTTTGCTACATGTCCAATTCTAGAAAGCTCATGTGGTAAAATGATAATTTCTAAAGAAAGCTCTAGTTAATTAGGTGGAGAGTAAGAGTATGTGTGTAATGCCCATAGAAGAGTCTGCTGATATTCAGAAGAATATGAGAAAAATAATTTATTTATAGTGATGTATTTCTTTTTCTAAGTTGGGGTTTGAAGAAGCCAGTGAACCACAACAAAAAAGAAAAGCTATATGGCAAAAGTACAAAGGAAAAGAACTGAAATATTTATTCCTTACAGCAGATTTCCATCAGAAAATGCGAATTGAGAAGAGATTGTATTTACTGGGTTCATATAATCTAATTATGTCAGAAGTTACATCAATAAAGACAACAATATCAAGAATGAAGACACTGTTTCTCTTCACCCTAAGACACAGGATTTTTTCTATTGAGAAATTTGCGTTTTTGTACTAACTGCAACATATGGTACTGTAGCTATAAAGCTATTTAAATACGCTCACACTGTCAGCTGAAAAAGATTGACAGTGATTTAATTTAAAGAGCTGCCATCATATTCCAGCAATCTTAAAAAAAATTTAACTTTCTTGACAGAAAAAAAGCCCTTGAACACTACTACACAGACAATATTATGCATTTCTTACTATAATTTACTAAATTGTTTTATAGAAGTTTATTTTCTATTTACAAACATTCCTCCTCCTGGTTGATTCACTTAGTGATGTCACAATTCACTGTTTGTAGTATCATAATCGTTTCCATGGAGATGGCCTGTGATACCACCAGCACAAACATTTAAGGAAAATGACTCAGGAGGAAAATGCCTATGGATCATTGATGTATATGCTCATAAGAGAGATTAGATCAGAGCTACAGCAGATGCAAATCAAAAATTGTGGGTGCAAGAGTTATCACTTACTACAGGAAGAGTATCACTTATTATCTCTCTATGTCTGCTGCTGTCAATTTACGCCAATCTCAGAACTGAAGACTTAAGAAACAAACCCAAGAGTCATCATTGTGATAACTTTCTGAAGATCTTTAATCTATTTATAATTTATTGATCCAATATCACTGCACTTCCCAGTCTAGCATAGTACAACCTATACAGTTCAGAGGTACTGCAAAAGAGAGTAACAGCTGAAATAAAAGATAGATTCCTAAATAACTGTGAAGACAGGAGTCTAAAGGGCATCTGCAGTGAAGAAAGATAGAACAGTTTTTTTGGAGAGAGCAGCCATAACCAGTGAATTATTTTTTTTTCCCCAGAGTAATAGCATTTAAACCCCATTGGAAATTCAAATTCTAAATGGCAGTCTTGTGTCGGAGCATTTGCCGTCTTCGTTGATCCTGCTATTGCTAAAAACCTAACTCTGTACCCGAGAATAGTAGACATCCTTATCCTATGCCACAGTTGTAAATTGATTTTGATGCCGCTTTTAATTCCAACACGCTTTCTTTAGTGTTCCCTGGTTTTAATATATTATTACATAATACAAATTAAATTATAAGCTTAGTATTTTTAAACATGTACTAGGAAACTTGTGTTCACTACAAGTCAAAAACCTTTCTCTTCATCTTCTCTTCTCTTTACCAAAGTGAAGATGTGCCTGACAAATGATATTTAGATTAAAAACAACCTGAAGTACTAAGTCCTAAACGTGATTGGTAGGTGATCTCCTTGTCCTTATCTCCTTATTGTCCTTAGCATATCTGACGAACTGTCCTGTTGATGGAGAGGGAGTGAAAGAGCACCTTGGTGGGTGCCTGGCAGCCAGCCACGGTCAACCTACTACAGGGGATTCACATTATCACAGAGCAGACTCTGTCTCCTCTATGATTGTCCAGAGCTATTCAGGAAAATCTCAGCCCCCAGAAGGACAGTAGTATGTCCTACATTGTCAGTTTTCCTAGTCAAATGGTGAAAACTATATTCAAATATGAAAACCAAAACTTTTAATTTTTTTTATTGGGTAGAGAAGGCTCTGGGGAGATTTTACTGAGACCTTTCAATAAATTAAAAGGGGCTTATAAGAAAGATGGAGAAAGACTTTTTGCCAGGGTCTGTAATAAGAGGCAGAACAAGAGTAAACAGTTTTAAATTGAAAGAGGGTAGGTTTAGATTGGAGGTAAGGAAGATTTTTTTTATGATGAGGGGTGGTGAGACACTGGAATAGGATGTCCAGAGCAGTTGTGGATGTTCCATCCCTGGATATATTCAAGGTCAGGTTGGATGGGACTTTGATCAACATGATCTAGTGGGTGGTGTTCATGTCCATGGCAGGGAGGTTGGACTACATGGTCTTTAAAGGTGCCTTCTGACTCAAACCATTCTGTGATTCTGTGATTCTATGATTAAGGATCATACCTTGTTCATGAAAAATCATAAGTATAAGAATGTCCAAATGTACTAAATAATTAAATAGATGATTGTCAGCACATCTGTAATTCCAGTATTGTCTGACTGCTTTTTTTCTTTTAAATTCAGCCCATTGTGTAGAATTTTTTTCTTAAAAAATAGAAAACTCATGCATAAAAGTTTTTCTCTAAACAGATGGCAACCTAAATTATATAGCATAAGACTGCTCATGCATGTTACTACAGACTACCCACAGCAAACCTCCCCCTGGGCCCAGAGGAACAAAGCGGTTGGAAGAATGTAAAATAAGGTTGACTCAAATACGTGCCACATTGTGTTCTACAGGAAAACCAAATGCAGGAGTCCATCAGAAGCAGTACATCAAAATTACAAAAATTCTTTTTAAATAATCAAAGGTTCCCATTATAAAAAATAAAGAGCATTGCTAAAATGGCATTATCTTAAAAACCTATAAAGTCAGTTGGGTCTGTCCAAATGATTCCTATCATATTTAATTCTTCTCCTTAAAAGTCTTTTAATCTTACAGGAACTCACTATTCCATTTCTGAATGGAGAAAAGTCTCTTCAATGAATGCTTATTAATAAATCAAAGTTAACAGACTGCTTAATGTTTTGCCTGGTCTCATTCTCCTACCAATCAGCAGCCTAGTTTCACATAGCCAGAAAAACAACAGAAAGTACATTATATTTCACTGTTCTATTTAATAAAATTTTAATCGTTCTGCCAATACCAGAAGTGTGAAAAAAATGAATATATGTAATGTGTTGTACAATAATTATAGATTCAAGTAAGGTAAAGACCATAGATCCCATGTTGAGAATTACAAAACAAAATTGACACACGTAAAGTGAAAGGGCTGCAGTAGACAATATGAAAGAATTATTTTCATTGAAATGTTATTTTTATACTGTCAGAAAATAAAAGGACTCTGAATATATCATTAAGTTCCTTTAGTGAAAACTGTGAATCACCTCCAACCTCCTCCACCAAAACAATGAACTACAAAATTTGGATGTTCATAGAGCTTCTCAGTTTTGACTTTCAGTGTATGGCTGGGTAAAGACAATAGTCTACTGATAAGTTTCCAGAATTCTTAGGCTCAAATGATGTTTTAAGAGATAAGACCCCTGTTGTATACCTGAGTGTGTATTTTAATGAAATAGCTATGCAGAAATCACAGACCAAGCCATATAGCTAGGTTGGCTTTTGAACAGAGGCAAAGTCTCCAGAGAGAGGAAAAAAGTTATGTACTATATTTACAATAGAAGCAAGTGATATTCTTTGAGCTCTTGCACTGAACTAACAACCTCGGTATAGACAAAGTACAGAGACCAATAACAGTAAGGGCAAGGTGACATTTTGGATATGACAATTATTCAATAGCAAAAGCACTGAAGTGAACAGAGTTCTACAGTGCAATAATATGAATTACCCTTATATTGATATTTCACAGATGTTCCATCCTCAGTGACAGGAAATTGGATTTTGGTTCTAACCTATGCCATTTACATTACCTTTTTAGAGTTAAATACAAGAAAATTTTAAATTTAATTTATGTACTTTATAACCATTGCCAATAGAACGTTCCATCCTCTTCTTTTCTTCTACCAACTCCTGTAGTAATACTACACAACGTGTGATACCATTTACCTTTTTGCTACATTGCTATCACTTGGTGTGAGGTTTATTCCATGGCACTTTAATCACCTTAAATGCACATGTAATCTGATCTGATCTCCTGAAGTATTTCTAGAGTTTCTAGAGAGAGACATGCTTGTACACGTATGCTGCTACATCTCAAACCAAACTTTGGTTTGATTCTGGTATCTAATGAAATCTAGCTACTACTTGTACCTTTGGTTGCTGCCAGAGTCTCTACTGAATCAAACCTACTAGCCGTCTCTGAGGAAAAACCCAGGTGTTGTCAGAAGGCAGTTCATTAGACGTATGCTTCAATTCCCGTCCTTTTTACAGTCTCTTGTGCTTTCAAACAGTCCTGTATTCTCACACCTTATCAAGGGCTTGCAATAGATGTCAGGTAGCCAGGAGAGTTACGGTTCGCTGTCAGTATGTGTGCCATTATCGACTGGACACGACCACCGTCTGGTTCTCCTGACTCTAGAGAGAGCACAAATATCTTAACGTTTATTTTGGAAGTTTAGATGGAGAGAGTTGAGTGAGATACAACCTTTTAAATGTGAAATACACATTCCTGAGAAACTAAAACAACAGGCCAAATTCTTGGACTATATTTTCATGTTTCCAGTAAACACGTTTAGTTTCCAGATGAGTCTAAAATGGAGAAAAAGTTGGAAGGCAAAAGCCATAGAAATGCTCCCTGACTTTAGGTCTTTCATGGACAGCTATTTGGTTGGAAGTGGGCTCATAAACAGTTTTTGAAACATGATATTTATTTAAAAGCATTTGAGGAGATGCTGTGAATTGCATATACAGGAAACAAATTGCTTTGTTTCATCCTCTCAACATACAAATTATGCTACTTACACTCATGCTGATTTGCCAACATATAACTTGGTGTGACTGTTGCTAACTACTCTGATAAGAGCAGAATAACTTTTTTTCAGGGAATAGTTTATTATAGAAGATTGAAGAGGAGGATAGATCGTTGATGAACTTGTGAAATCAGAGGTTGAATAATCTAATTTAAAAATATTTTAACAGAAATTAAGCACCCGTAACACCATAGTATTTGTTGTAGTTAAAGGACAATTTCATTTCCAAAACTTTGATCAAAATGGATTGAAGGACTGAGCTCCACTTTTTACAAACTTACAAAAATACTTCTGGTTTGTCTTTAATCCCTTTTATTATTATTTTTTAATTTCATAAGTGACCAAGTGAAATACTCCAAAAAAAGATTTCAATTTCCAATGAAGAATATAATTTTTACCTAGTATGTTTCTGTAACTTTTCAATTTTTCAAACAAAATAAATAAGTAAAAAAGCACCAGATGGATTTTTTTCAGATTACCCAAGAATTTTATTTTTCCAGTACAACAGATAATAAAAAATTCCCAAAGCAGTCATGATCATAGAGATTAATGCTGAGTATTCCTCAGTGTGCAGGTACTGATCTAGCATAGCAGTTAGAGCCACGCATTGCTATGTCTGTGCTGTTAAAAGAAGGAAGATCAGGGAGCAGTCCTGGCCCTGAAGCCAGATGGCCTCTGTTGGCTTACATCCCTTTGCTAAGGGCTATCCCCTTCTAGAGTACTGTGTCCTGGCTGTGTCCACCCTGGTGACCTTTGGCTATCAGTGGCTCTTTTGTGTCCCTTATCTCAGGCTCATAAAAGTAGAAGAACTACCAAAATAATGTGTTTCAGTACCATGACAAAATTTCAGTAGACGTGTTTGTTTGGAATAAAAATAAATTGCAGTCCAAAAGAGGAGCTAAGGGAATAAGTATAATTCTATTTATACACTTGAATCAAATATATTGAAATGCTTTACAAAGGAGAGAAATATCTGTATACCTGTGGAACAAATGTAGGAACTGAACACCTAGAGGAAGGCCTGTGGCAATGGTGGAAACATTTTTTCTGCTATAAGGAATGCTGGAATACTTACATGCCACAGGAGAACTTACTGTTAGGATAATTTCCTCAAATGAATTTGTTGCAGGCAACATATTAAACTTGTTTTAATCTGTTTCTGTATCCATTACAGAAAAGTAAACAATGCTTAGTCTAACATTTCTGTTTTCTTCCCAGAACTCAAATAATTCCTAAATATTACTTAATTGTAAGTTGCGCCAGCATTTGTGTCACCTCTGCATTTGCCTTGGGTGTACGCTCCATTCTTCCATTGCATATTTTTCTAAGGGACTTTTGTTTCAAGATGTCATTCCCTGACAATCAATCCTTTGACAGTTTTGCCCAGAAGTTGTAAAGGTAATGAGGATCAGAGTTACATGAGTCGCTGCTTTGAAGATTGCTTCCAACTTCACAAACTCCATATCTAAAAAGTAGAACTTTGGAGCTCTTGGAGTAGACTCCAAGTCGAGAGGGGCCAAGGATGTTTGGGGTGAGCACTCCTCTTTCACAGTTGTTCAGTGACACTGTGTTCTTGTAGGCAATCCCCATCACAGCTTTCCCAATCTACTATGGAGAATGTCGGAGCATCTGCCATCACAGTATGAACCTCAATTTACACAGAAGCTTTTCAAATAAACCAGTGGAGGAAATGTGTAAACTTTGTCTTCTCCAAGATCATCGGTTTTTAGTGCCATTGATTGTGATTATGTTCTTTCAGAGCCCGTTTACGTGGCTTCTCATTCCTTAGGGACTTCTCTCTCCCAGGTTCATTAGCTAAATGGCTAAAACGTTTGTACTGGTATTTCCAAGCTCAGATGAGTAGCAAAGTATATTTCAGGCAGAAGAGTTTTATTTTTGTTTCCTTATGACGTACCATAGTGCATGTCTGCTAATACTTTCCTATTATTATTCTTCTTGAGCTTTTACCCACACAGGGGGAACGTACAGAGGAAGATAGTGTGCCTTCTTGTTGTCTGAAGATTTCATTTCAAAGTAAAATCAATCTTTATTGAGATGTCATGTATTAACTGAACAAACCTCACCTCCTTTGAGATTCAGTCATGTAATCATAGCTAGCACTATCAGGGGTATTTTTAAGACTGGAAAACAGATAATACATATTTTAGAAAGTATGATTTACTGAATGGAAAGCAAAAGATGTTTCTTGGTAAAAGTAAAATGTTAAAAATAAAAAAAAATAATTAACTGTTCAGCTGTTACATTGAATCCTCATAATATTTTCTTTTAAAATATGCCTTTTAACTCTATTAATTGTATAAATAGTTACAAATACATCTATGGATTATTATTATTATTATTATTACATTATTTAGAAGACAAAACATTTTTTGCTCCCTGACTGAAATGTCACTTTTGATTACACTCACACTCCCTTAAGTTTTAGTTCGTATGAAACAACTTTGAAGCAAAATAAAAGTTTTACATTTAGGAAACTGGAATGCTGCATTTCAACTTACCACAATGCCCTCCGTCTTTCTTTCAATATGCAGTTCTTTATCGAACTGGAGCTGCCCTCAGGATTGTTTAAATATTACACTATTTGGGGACAATTTACTCTTGACTACAAAAAAATAAAAATACAGCTCAGCTCTAATAAAAACATATCAAATCTGAAGAGAAAGACGGGACAGGAAGCATGGGGCTGGACATTAAAAGTGTGGACCGATGGAGGCTAACATTAAAAACAACACAAAAGGTGAGTTAAAAAGTTAGATGAGAAGGAGAATTAATCAGATACAATATGAATGGAGAGAAAGGTAAGCAAAAATAAAAAACTTAATATTCAGTCTACAAGTTAGTGACTGTTGCTCATTATCACAGTAAATTGTCGAAGTAGCCCAAAAGAACAAAAATCTAGTGCATTGGTGAAGTACAAAGATCACAAAGTAAGCAGACAAGTAGCTTATGCATTACCTCTATTTTTTAAAATAACGGATATCCAACACTAGATACACATAATAAAGTCTAAATACCTTAATTTATGAGATATATAAAGAATGACATGGTTACAGAGAAACAGAAGCGCTGAGAAACCTAGTATTTTAAGTTCTACCTTTTTGGGGAATTGGTCCTTTCATTTACAAAAATAGGTATTTGTCCCTAATCGCTACAGACTTACCAGAGATTTGGAAGTCCCAATTGTATTCTTTTTTTTTTTTTTTTTTCATACTGTTCATCTGTTTGATTCCTGTCAGAGCCAGGTGTGAGGCAGTGAAGCATAGAAAGCTGCATTCTTCTTCACCTTCTGAACCTTCTGTTATGTGTTTCCAAGGATTTAAAAGGGATTTCTATTCCTTCTAGTCAAATGGTTCATTTCCCAAACCGTTTTGTGCATTTGAAAGAAGAATGCATAAGTCACCAAAAAGATTTTTGCAGGAAATGCAGTTCCGTATAAAAGGTGCACAGGTGATGACAGCTGGCTATCCAGGTCTACTGCTCTGCATGACGTTTGCAGGATTTCTGGGCAGCTCGTGTTTGCTAAAGAGCTTACCGCCAGAGGTTTTCTTTAGCTACACATTCCATGTCACTATCATACGAGTTTTGAAAAACAAAAGTGGGTGTCTTCAGGTGAAAACTAGATTTTGAAATAAATGCATGTTAAATCTGAATTGGATTAGACAGTGCAAAATTGGATTAGATAGTGAAAAATCTTACCATATTTTTTCCTTCTTTCGCAGTCTCCCAGTGTCACAAAAGGAAACACTGATGGCTGTTCTTGCTCTAGATTTGTCCTCTGATATTTTTTCCTTGTTCTGAAATATGCATTTAGTTTTTTGCTTTGACTGCCACAGGCCCTTGGTTCTGTCCTCAAGAATAACATCCTGGAATGGCACTGATCTATGCTTCTGTCACAACTCGACATAATTCATAGCTCTGCTGTCCGCCTCCTCAACAGTAATGGAAAATGTTCTGAAGACCAGTGGTTGCATCTGTCCAAGCTCAAGTCACTGTTTTATCAGGAATTTTCACATGGTTCCTTGGAGTTGATTTAAATATGGATTTTCAAAAATATCTTGATGGGGAAATCCCTATGGTTCACTTGGTAATATTTTAAAAAGTCCCCAGGCACGTTAGGTTTCAAACACTCCATCATAGTTTAGGCTTTGGAAGTCTTAGTTGGTATGCGTTTTTATAGGCATCTAACTATCTTGAGTGCTTCTAGGCATCTTTAGGAGCTATTTGCCTGAAAGTTTAAAAATGTGGGCCTTGATAGCACAATTGAAGAAATAAGCACGTCAACTGTATTTGCAGTCACTTTTGTTGACTATCATATCCTCAGTGTGGTGACATAGTGATGGTGTCACCATACTGTGTTTAACCTCTCCGCTCACTGAGCTCTGTCACTCCTCCAGTGTCTCAGACTCCCGATTTTCCAGACCAGGGACCCTTTCAGCCTCCGTTCTACTTGCGGTATTTCTTCTATTGGATTGCATGGAAACAGTTTGCCCTCATTTTGATGAACACTAAAAAATTTAGTGAAGAATTCTAGCAATAATTGGCTGGACAGCTCATCCATCAGAATCAATAACTAAGGAGAAGTAGCAAATCTGAGTGCTAACTTGAAGTATTCCAGTCGAAAAAAGGAACCAAATTGGTTCCCTGTAGCATTTAATCCTTTTAAATTGTAATGAATAATGTAGGGGGTTTTAACTACAAGTCTGTATGCCTTCAGGATCTTTATTGAGAGATTAGATATAACAATAGCTTATCAATAATACTGAAATAATGACAATTCATGAAAACATCCCACAGGAGTGGAACTGAAACGTTAATTATTTTGACAATGAATAGCAGAAGATAGTCTATGTATCTTTATGTTGATAGAGAAGGCAGAAAGGAAAAAAAACCAATCACAATTAAAAAATAGATACAGGTCTTCTATGCTCTTCTTTAAAGGTTCTCTTTTGATCCTCTGAAAAATGAATCAAAAAATTGTGTAAATAATGTTGTGGTGAAACAGCTGTAAGTAGAGAGTATAGTACTGTTTGCGCTTGGGATTTCTCAATGCTCCTTCTCACTGGACCCTGTATGTAGTTGTTGAGATCTTTGTTTTCATTGTCCCATAATTTAATGGGCCAGTCCCATGCTGTACTCAGTTTTTAAAGAACTTTATCCCCCATCCACATTTAGCGTCTTTGTGTTTCTGTTGCTCCAAATACATAGTCACATAACTACTTCACGGTTAGCTCCTTGGTTATACATGCTGTAATGTGTGTTCATCTTTTGCCTTCTGGACGTGTTGAAATAGTTAGAATTGTGTTTTCATTGATGCCTTATTGATAGCCTCTTCCATACAGTCCTTTTTCTGAGTATTTCATTTCTGATGTTGTCTTATAAGTTAACACTAAGAAGTGACATGAAACACCTCATTCAAAAGGCCAACAGTTGTTCTGCCATAGATTTCTTTAGTGTCCATGACATTGCTGCAGGATTCAAATAACATCTTATACAGCTTGATTGTCTTTTTATGCCTAGAGAGTTGTCTTAATCTCTCGTGTTTCTGTCAGGTCATACAGAATCATTTATTCCACCTGAGTCTTTCCTATGAACTCCATAAGTGATTGTTAACCCAAATCAGCAACCTTCCTAGTTGTACAGAACTGTTCACATCAGTTGCTTGTTGCCACACACTTTAACTTCTATTTAGCAGAAGACTTTGAAGAACTTTGGATAAAATTATTTAAATGCCATAATAATAATAGTAGTAATAATAATCGTGATATATCTATTTGAAATGTGAACCACACTGCTTAGAAATTGTCTTTGGTTTGTTTTGATAGCTACTTGAGCATGGCTATCAATCACCTATGAGTTTTTTCTCCTTGTACCATTCACAAATTCTCAGCAATCATAAAGGCAATTGACAGGGGAGTATTTAGTATTTATTTTGATGTCTTAAAAAAAAAAAAAAAAAAAGGAAAGTTTACCATAGAACTGAATAAATTCTGTAGAAACAAAGTATCAATTGAGGAATCTGTGAGAATTTGTTAATATTAAATGCCTTAGCTACAAATTTACCTTAAAGAAGAGTAGTCTTATGACTGTTTTCAAAAGCAATAAAGCGACAGATATATTCTGCTTTTTCTGAGATATTGTTAGTATGAAAAAGACATTCATCCAGCTTGATTGTTGATTGAATAACTATAATCTGTTAGGGACAACGTTGTCTAAAAATATCAACTATAATAATTATAAGCTAGGAATAGAGTAAAGGCTAGTTCGTACGTGTGTAGTAATTTGCTGTAGACTAAATTACACGGATATTTAAGTATCACTACAACAATATTTTTCAAAAGATGATTTCTGCAACAACTGGAGTACCAAAACCCTGAAAGTTAACAGCAATTTCTGTATAACATATTTCTATGCTTTGAGAATTGTAATACTGGAGTCAACCTACAGCCAATGTTAAAGATAGTGACTTTAACACCTCTTGGAAGAAAGAACTGTTTTTCCATTCAAACTTTTCACATTTCTTATTAATAGCTATGGAACTGTTTGTATGTTGCAAAAAGTTCTATTCCTACCTATACACTCTTAATACTACCATCATATTACTTAAGCAATGGCAGACTTAAAGTTGAATTAAGTCCAGATTTTTTCATAACAGGAATATTTGAGAAAAAAAAAAAGCAAAACACAAAAACCCCATAATGGTGACATATGCAAGAACGTGTATGAATGTGTATAGAAATTCAAGGAAACATTCATGAAAATTGCTGAACTCACCACCTCAGACACTCAAACACTCCATTTCTTAATATATTGATAACATTTACTTCTAAAATTACACTGTAAACTTCCCCAGTTGTTCATAATGTACAGGAAATATTTTCAGTTGTGAAAAAGCCACATTTAATTTCCTCTTATGTATAAAGCACTCATACTTGGAGGTCAGTAAGCAGTTTGACTGTTGTTCTTCCAGCAGAGACAATAACACTAGTTCATTTACAAAGACAAGCTCATATTAGAGGTTAATGGTTTTTATCACTGCAGAACACGTAGTCATGCATGAGGCTCATTCTTTGAAGAAAGGATGTTTTTTCCAGTGACTTCAGTAGACCTAGGATCAGATTCCAGAATTCAATCTCATAAACAGAAAAAAACAACACTTTTTTATATTCATTCTGTTAGACAACATAGATCAAGAACAGCTCTAAATCTTGCAAGCTATAATAACAGCAGCAACTTCCAAATAGAGTCCTGTCTCCTTTCTATCTCAGTCAATTGGCTTACATTTGCTATTCTCAACTTTATATTCGAATCAATATGAACATATTTATTGAATATATAATGTTAGCATTCTCACACCTTCAAATAGTGCTATAAAAAGGAATTCTCGTGTGTTTTAGCATTCTATTTAAAATGTTAAATTTAAAACCTTCTGAATGTATCTCAAATCCTAGTAAGACCTATTTTACCTCACCATAGTTCTCCTGGCTCCCTCTGTCAGCAACAGAGTAAAGTAGGCACTTTCAAAAGGAATTTGTCCCTTTCTATTTATCCCACCTACTGAGATGTCAAAGACAAATGGAACAAATTACTCTCTGGAGCACCTCTTTCTATCCATTGGCTGTAGAAGGAATCTAGATAAATTAGCCTAGGCTACTTTTAGGTGACTAATTTAAGATTGAAATTTACACCACCACTTTATTATTCTTTTTCCATTCTCTGCATGCTTGCAGAAACTATTTTGCATCCTCTGTTACCTTTTGGTAACACAGCTTTTCTTCTTCCATCTCGTCTACCTACAGCAACCTTTTAATGAATCTCCACCTGAGCGACCTGACAATTCATTTTAAATCTCTCCTGAAAAACAGAACATTAATCTCTTTCTTCTTAAGTTTTCACTGCTTTTCCTGGTAGAGTGGATTCAGGAGTTGAAAGATAAGAATGGCAATGTATTTGTCTGCTTTTGAAACATTTTAGCAATTGGTGCCTTTATTCCTTTCCATTCTTGTGCTGTGAGAAACTGCACAGGAGAAAAAACTTACCTGCTACAGCTTGACTATTCAAAACAATATCCTTTTCATTGGTTGAAATATCTGTAATTTTTATTTTTTAAATAACTTTATTAAGTAACAGGATAGCATCCTGAGGAGTCAATAGAAGTCCAAACTAAAGGTCATTCAAGTACATAGATTTCAATGACATTTACATACAAGATTAAAAGAAATAATACACACTGGTGATAGGAAAACCAAGAATTACATTACTGTTATCTGTGGTGATCTAAGACTGTAAGGGCTATGATAACATTATAATGCAAAAATTAATTACATTTGACATATATCCTCATCTGCAGTCAAGTAGCTATACTGAATAAAGTCCATTAGGGTATACCTTTTTTCTTTTTTCCTTTTGTGCTGTGTAAATCAAGTAAAAATGATAACTTTTACTCTTCACAAGCTTACATCTAAGAGCTTCTGAGAAATCAATAACTACTTCTGCCTGCTTCATATTGGCAAGAGATTATAGAAAGGTTATGTAAAACATTAATAGCCGAATTTTCTCTCCTATAGTAAAAATAAATTATTTCCTACTGCCTACATTAAATAACACCTTTCAGTACATCTTCCAATGCTTTGTGTACTATCCTACCACAGTGGTAGGATGGAGATTTCCATAAAAATGAAAACATGCTTATGAAGTTTGCCTAGAAAAAACCTCTCTTATCCACTGATGATACTGGTAGGAAATGTTCAGAGATGTTGAGTGTGTTCTGCTGACTCGTATCACATCTTTATACGTCAGTTGTTACCCAGATTTACAGGATGCAGAAAGTAAGACAGAAAGGAAAGTGAGACTGAGATACTTAGGATTTATCTCTCCTTTAGCCCTCTTAGAACTACATATCTTGTCTCAGCTAATCGTTTATTCTTCCACCTCACCTAAAATGATGAGTGGAGAAAGACAGATACCTCTGTATTTCTATTGTTGCTGCCTCCATTAAAAACATCTTACAATGGGCTGCAGTGAAGCTCTTTTTCCATTTACAAGGGAGAACCTAAAGAGAGATAGTAATCTCAACCTTAACATCAGAGGAATTATGTGAGTAGTTAATAAAGACACTTATTAGCGCTATGGTTTTACTATCTTTAGCAGATAACTTGAGACTTTTCTTTAACCTAAGCAACTATCATGGCTTGTTTGAATGACAGAAAACTGAGATAGGTAGCAATGTCAACTGAGCTCTGCATAGGTTTGCAAATTCAATGTATAGTGGAACGGTACTTTTTAACTTTTGCTCCCCTGATCACATATATAGAGGAATCACTTCTGTTTATAGCCTACTTGCTTCTCAAGCTTTATGCTTCATTCCACCAGAATCCATGAACAGAGGATGGCTCTTGTGTTTCTGATGATTTTCAAATAAACAGCCACTGAAAAAACATCAACTGAAAAACTGAGTTATCAGGTTTAAAAAATATTATGGTAAAATATCTTTCAGATTTAATTAGTCTTGTGTAGCTTTTATCCTTTTGGAAATGCAGAATTATTAATCTGAGGTGTAGACAAAATGGTGAGACCAGACCACTTGAGGGAGAAACAAAGACAAAAGGAAATAAAAAAAAAAGAAACAGCTGAATGTTTGGCAGGATTTATGAAGGAAGATGAAAAATAAACAAAAACAATGAACAAGAGCAGAACTAGAGCAATATCACCATGATTTTGCTTGGAACTAGGGGATATTGGTCACCCTGTGTAAACCTGGCTTACTCGCTCACTCAGTTGTGTCAGAATAACTGAGGACAGAGGCAGGTTTTCAAGCAGTTTTTCTCATTGGAAACATGGTAACTTGGTTTCTCTTGAATAACTATATTAATGTAAAGGGTTGATGGCCAGGCAGTTCAGCACCAGTTTCAGAAAATTCAGGCTCTATATTCAAAACACGCTTGTTTTCAAGTACGTGCATGCTGGGAGTGATTATATTTCTAAATTGAGCAGAATTTGGCCTTTAACATGGAACTGTGATAAAAAAGCCCAGTTAGTGTAAAGGCAATGCAGAATTTGTGGAATCTTAAGGCATATGTTTTTCTATTTAATTTTCTTCGGATTGGGCGGATATTAAAAATTCTACCTATTAGAAATATTAACTTTCTAACCCTACATTGTACAGCACTGCTGTGAAGAAACAGAGATGCTGCCAAGAGCTTCAGGCTAAATTATTTTGGATCCTAACTCGTCAGGAAGCTTCTGTTCTGAAATGCTCCATGGAGCTGGCAGGACAAATCGCAGAACCAAATACGATAAATCAATAAAATCTTGGAGTTGGTTCTAAATGAAAACTATTGACATTTCAGAAAAATATAGGGATATGAGGAATTAAAAAAATGTAGTAGAAAAAAATTAGACAAACAAAGCAATGCAATTAAAAAATGTTTAAAGAAAACCAAAACAACTCAACTTAATTTTGGCAAAATATCAAAATGACAAGAATAAAATTTAAAAAGTTCTGACAACTGTGAAGAATGTGAATGCATAAAATATGAGGAAATATGGGACACTGACAAAGGTTTATTTTAAAAACCATGAATGTTGTCAACATTGTATGAGCACATTTTATGAATATTTCTACAAATGCTTATATTTGCTTTATAAATTAAAAGAAAAGCTATCCGAGTTGTCACGGTTACTGCCCCACACATATAGCACACCAACAGTAGTGTTAGCTTTTTCTTTTTGCTTTTTTTATCATTACAACCATTAAGACATAGGGGAAATACTATTTTTAATGTTCTGTTTTCTGTCTGACAATATGCCTCGTGCTCTTGCTATGCTAGGAAATCAAAGGCAGGGAGTTAATTTTGATCCACTCATACTAGTGCATTCAGATGTGTAACTCATTCTTGGTCTTCGTTCTGAATACGCATGACGGGAAAAAGTATCCTCCTATTCACCTGATAATAAAAATATTGACTTTAATGGCAGGAGAGTAATCTGTCTACAGTCTTTCCAAGATATGAATTTCAAGGATATTTGTGTTTCTGGAAGTCTTTCATTTAAAGTTTTCTCTTCTCCTATTCAAAGGAGAAGGTACTCTTCAGATTTTTTCAAATTCAATTCTATTCTGCTATCTGGAGAGGGGAGGAGGCTTCTCAGGTAAAATCTTTTTCTTTGCCTCACTGACTGCATCTGTAGACAGATGAAAGGAATTTATAATGCAAAATGGGAAAGTCCTAATAGACTATTTTATCATTAAGTAAATGGAGGGTTCTCAGTAGGATAAACACTCAAATGGCAGAATTTAAAGCACATTTTAAATAGGAAATAAAATTTTTTGCATTCATTTCCTACTTGTTTTCTAGTAATAAAAGCTATTCAGATTTTTAAAATCTATTATTTCTTATAAGATGTAGCTGATCCCAGATAAGGTACTGTGCAATTTGCTGGCGTGGTCTCCTGGCATACCCCTGGTGCCTTTCTAACCTCATGGCCCAGTTGAGTCCTTGCCTACTGAACACTGTTTTGGCTTAGACTTGTTCTAACAAAATGATCATTACATCAGCTTTCATAGTATCTGTATAAACAGGGAATTAAATCTTCCAGCACTACACTGTCACTAGCAGTGAAAATAATTATTTAAGTATTCTTACTGTCCTAGCAATTGTCATTGCTGCAATGAACGCAAAGAATGTATTGGGTTTCTACACTTTTTTCTGATCATGAGGATTCAAAAATATATTTTATGCACAGCAGAAAACCTTCAGTTGTCATCAACCAGTGAAAGACAATCCTTCACCCCTGATTCAGATAGCAGGTACTCACTCTGCTACCCTTTATAACTCAATGGAAATTTTTGGGGGTGAGTTGGATACTTTTTAAGTGGTTATGGGTCTTTAATTTATACATTTAACATATTTCTGTTAGCCAGTTGTTTTAAAATTATATTTAACATGGGTGAGGATAAAATGCAAACCTTTATTTATAATATCCAGAACAGTCAATCCAGTTGCAAATGTTTATAAAACTCATAGATGAGAAAAATATGTTTAGATAACCCTGGAGACTGTAAACTGAAGTTACAGTCTTTCACCTCTCTTACTAGTTTCCTTTGCGAGGAGGTGGTAGTCAAGGACTGAGGATTCACACATTCCTCCTCTGCTGAGAAATCTGTTTTCTCTTATGATCAGTATTCCGTTCAGGCCCTGCCAAGGGTCCTACCCTGCTGCCTGCACTCCAGAACCATCATATTCTTAATAGCAATGAGAGGATTTCACTTCATAGGTGTTACTTGGTTGAAGTGGGAGTGCTCCCTTGTGATTGTTGTTAGGCTTTCCTCTCCTCTTCAAGTGAAATGCTTGGTATTCTTCATTGAGAAATGCTGAACTTTACATTATGTATCAATCTGTACATTAAAAACACAATATAAACTCGCAGACGTGTTAATTATATGCAGATTATTAGTAATACTTGGTTAGTAGCAGACTGTGACAATCAGCCACTCTGAAGTGACTCATCCCCAGACAATTCCTCTCTGCATATTATGACAGCAAGCAATTGTATTTCTCCAGACAGCAGTGTTTTTCTGCAACTTGCAGACTATTTGCATCAGAAGCAGTCTTTACACTCCCACTACTTCAAGCATGGCTGACAGAAGACCCCAGCTGGCTGGATGCCACATTTAAACTAAGCATATTTTGATGAAATTATAGGAAGAAGATCTATGCCAAAGCCAGTTGGCTGCTGCAACTACAAAAACTCTGGGTTTTAGGCAAGTATTGTTAGGACCAGCAAATAAGTATTTATAACCTCCCATCAGTAGTCCCATTGCCTCACGGTGGAAAACACCATGCTTGGCAGAATCAGCCAAATTATGTTATGAAACAGACTGTGCAGCTTGGATTCATGATGTATTGATGGTGTATCTAATTCAAGCTGTTATTTGTAATTAAAGCTTAATTGTCAGAAATCATAAACATCTGAAACAATTCCTTCTACCCTATGAAAAATACTCTAAATTTTACATGTTTATAATTTTAAATTTCATCTAACCCACAGTTACTTTCCTCAGTGGGACAGGTAGATAAGGCCTTACCTTTCCCTGCAGTCAATAGAGAGAGGCATTGCCATGACTGGTTCACCTGAAATGTATTGTCCACAGGTAAGGAATACATGGGGTTCCGACACGAGCAGGTTCCTACTTCAGAGGTCTCGGTTAGTAAATAAATTTAGGTACTGTAAGTAAAATTTGTGGACCTGTGGAGTAGGGTTTTTTTTTGCAACTTATCATAAAGTTCTAGTATCAGTGTTCCACAGGTGTCTGTCTAAAATTAAAAATGTCATAAAAAGGTTGGCAAATATTTTCCTCCAGACCAACACTTTGATTGGTGTTGGAAGTTTGTGTCCACAGATATTAAATTCACTGATGCAGCTTCTCCCCTCATCTTGTTTAGCATCTGTGAAAAAACAGATCAATACCCAGATAATCCTGTCCTGTAGTACCTTTATCCTAGAAAGCATCTTTTCTGTATTTCTTTTTATTTCCTTTTTCCCAGTAAATTTCCAGCACATGCACACTAAATGAAATACCTGACATTTTTAAAATTGTAAAGCAACATTTATTAAATAGAGAGATTTTCTTATGTTGTTTGTAATACAAGAATTTAAATTTCAATTCAATCTTAATGTTATAATAGTATTTATAGTATAATAGTAATTTATTAAAAAGTGATATGCCTTTCCTAAATATCTGCGTGACTGACGTGTAACAGCTTAGCACTTAGTTTAATTTTGTTCTGTTTTCTGAATTTCTACATTACTTTTCAAATGCTGTGTTGTTGGTTTTTCCCCCCCTCCCTAGAAAATGACGAAAAGCTAAAATACAGATACAAGTTGTTTCTTGCACCTGTTTTAGGCAGGAAGGATGCCGCATTCTCTGAAAGGGACTATGAAGGCACTGGTTCTCATCCATCAAGGCAAAGCGCTGCAGCGGTTTAAATCCTTGCTGTGCCCTGGCTGGCCGCTCTGCCCCTCCCTGCAAGCCCCAGTGCCTCAGCCCAAGCTGTCAGGAGCAAACTCCTGCCCAAGCCCCTGCGGCTGTGTTTTGCTGAGCGGGGTGTTGCTGGGAAGTCACCCCCTTGGGTGGATATGGCAACGACTGAACTAGGGAAGGTCGGGAGGCAGACAACCAGTTTTGTCACCTCTTAACCTACTGCACGCAGATTTTCCAGATCCTGTCTGTCAACAGAGCCCGGTCTGATGTTGGTGTTTGAATAGCAAGTATGCTTTGCCTCCGTCCAAGCATCTAAACAGCAGTCTGTGGAGCGAAAGGTCTCAATTATCTCTCAAATCAACAGAGCTGTTGTGTTGAGCTCTGTAAATACTCATTTTCTTTTCACTCCATTCTTTACAGGAAATGAAGTGTCGATTTATTATCCACAGTGACTATTGTATTGTTCCTG
>NW_009620241.1:84701-113765 GCF_000690535.1 Cariama cristata
AAGACTGACAAATTAGTCCGAATCAAGCTGATGAAAGCACAGCATAGATATGCTTAGCATGACACTTGAGGAAAAGAAGGTCTCCTTCCCTCTGGCAAGACTACACTATAACAACAGTAATGAAGTAGAACCTATATGATTTTGCTTTATTTCAGTAAACATATTCCCCAAGATACTTTGTAATGCAGCTTATGTCTGATGTAAGAGGAAACTTACCAGTAACTTGAAATACCGTATGATAAAATAAAATTTCTGTATTGTGCGCGTCCTATACTGTAGTACGTTGTTTAGACGTTCCTGTAAGAACTGTTTAATGTTTTGCAGTCCTGAGCATGGGCAGGTGCTTCACAACTTGGTCTCTAATAAAATACTTGTGCTCTCACATGACCAAAGCTTTCTAGAATGCTGCTGTAATCCCGAACATTAGATCTGGGGAGCGAACCTCCCAGCTCTCATTGACTGACTTAACAGTAAGAAGAGGATACTATACCATGGTCTGTCCTTCTGTCGGGCTCAAAGGTTAATATTATAAAAGGTCAAAGGTCACACAGAAAGGTCAAAGGTGGCATATCAAGGTCAGAGGTCAATGTGCCAAAAGGTCAAAATTAGAAAACTTGCAGGGACCAAATAGTCACAGTAACATGAGGAAGGAGGCAAACCCAACTGTTTAGATTTGTGGGCATGGAAAGACTTGAAATGCGAACATTATCATGTTAGGATTCAAAAAGTGCAGCTGTTTACAGTTCTACAGTGCTACTATGTTCAGCTAGCATTCCATTAGCTCAGTGTATATGTTGTGATCAAAAACAAACAGACAAAAAAAAAAGGAAATCCGGAAAACTGGCGGTGTTTCAAGAAAAATTGGATAACAGAAAGTATGCTTGACTAGGCCAACTATTGCAGGTGGTTTAAGTCGTCTCTGATTCTGCCAATAATCTTAATGCCAATGAATAATAGAGGATGACATGTGAAAGTATAACAGCTAATCACTCTAGGGTATTCAGTCAAAGAAATGAGAAGAAAAAGAAGTATTAAACTATTTAGGTAATGCTTATGTAGGAACTCTGAAGCAGAGCGCATCCTTCAAATCAAGATATAAATATCTAGAAAAATGCACAAGTATTTCAAGTCAAGAAAAGAATTTGTAAGAAAAAATAATCTCATACACACCTTTTATGTTAAAAATTTACTTTTTTCTTTTCTTTCTTCTTTTTTTATGGATTTAAAATTTAGACCAAAATGTCTTTCAGGTCTCCAGATATTTAGCCATTGCTTGAAAATGGGTATGGAGGCTTTTCACTAACTTCACTAATGAATATTCTCTTAGTTGATTTTACTAAGGTATAATTAAATAGGAAGATGTATAAATATTAATGGTATCCAGAGACCACATTACTCCAAAACTACATAGATACATAAATGATATAGTCATCATCTTATTTGAAAGAAAATATTACCCATGACTTTGTGAAAACAAAGAGAGAAAGAATGAATTTAATCAAAATATCGTGAAGTCACCGTGGTTACTTTCACAGTTAGACTTTTAAAGGCTTGATTTACTTTGTTTTGGTTTTTAGTAAATGATTGTAGGTGCTAGCCTTAGCAATTAGGAAAGCAAATTGATTTATTGTTATTAATATTACTATGAAAATACGTGGGCAGAATTGTGAAAAATTATTATAGATACTATGTTTAAGTCATAAAGACGCTTTCCCTGTACAAATGTATTCAGCTGTGTTCTCACATTAAGAAAGCTGGGATCTTACTGTATATCTTTTGTATGACACCTACATAACCCACAGAAAAGGAAGAAAAAAGAAAGTTTACTTATCAGTGTAGAAAGGGCATATGAATAAAAACCTTCTTTTGAACTCATCTCAGTATAATTTTAATTAAACTAATTCTAAGAACATTACAGTCAGACTCTCAAAGGCGTTTAGGTGTCTAAAAATAGTTGTCTGTAGGGTTTTCAAGAGAGTTTAAGAAAGTTAGGAACTTAACTTCCACCTTTGAGGTTCCGAATGCCTTTGGCAATGCTCATTTGCTGGAGGGAGTCCAGCACAGGGCACCAAAGATGATAAAGAGACTGGAGCACCTCACATATGAGGAAAAGCTGAGAGAGCTGAGACTGCTCAGCCTGGAGAAGAGAAGGCTCTGGGGGATCTTGAGGTACACAAATACCTGGAGGGAGGGGGCACAGAGGGCAGAGCCAGGCTCTGTTCAGTGGTGCCCAGTGACAGGACCAGAGGTGATGGGCACAAACTGAAACACAGGAGGGTCCCTCTGAACACAGCCAAAAGATGCTCAGGGCAGAATACAAGAACAGGGTAAGCACAGAGTGGTACCTCAATGTATGTACTCTTTGACTCAAGAAAACTAAGGTTCAGTAGGGAATTTTTTTATTAGTAGTTATTTTGATTCAAATATTTTTAAAATATTACATGTATTCTTCTTACACTGCTTGTCTACTCTCTGTTTGAAATTATATTTTAAGAAATTTGAAGTGTAACATCTTGTGGCAGAAGGTTTCACTGTTTAATTATATATATGTTTTAAAAACATTGGCTTTTTTATTTATATTTGCTTTGGATTTTTGTTCCTTTTCTTTGCTGGATCTGTCAAGCTACATAATCAGCTACTTAACTATAAGTGTATACATGATTCTTTCATGAGATTTTAAATTAATCATATGCTTGAATATAATGCTGAATTATAGTTTGAGTGTATGAAAATATTTTCACTGTGCTGATTAGCAAAAAGTTATAAAAGTTACAGGCAACTAGAAGTTCTTGAAAATGGAAAAGTGCTGCCTAGTTCTAATCTTGCTTAAATTGTTCTGTGTGAGATGAGATCACAACTCCTGATTTACAGTTTATCTTTTTGTATTGCTAAACAGTGTAATTGTTAATTGTGCAATCAATTAGAATCAATTTCTTTCAGAAATTTAAGTTTTAAAATATTAAACTGAAATGAAGAATCAATAGGCAGGATGTGCTGTGTTCCAGAAATCTCACTTCTCAAACTGAGTGTAACATCTCATCACATGGGAGTGAACACTACCGGGCTACTTGCTGTTCACAGAAGTTGTGCCCCTGCTTGTCACATGTGGCGTTCTGGGTGAACTGGAAAAGGGAGAACAAAAAGCTAGTTATAAGACAGGATTTCCTCTGGTGGAATTGTTCCTGAGAACAGCTCAGATCTAAGGTAGAGATCAGAAAGAGACATCATCATCATCATCAGTACCTGAACCCCATTAACTGTAAATGACTTGAATCCAGGAGCAGCCTCACCAGCTGAAGACGAAGGCTTTCGGAGTCATGCCCACTGTCTTCAGATCACAGGAGCACACACCCAGTACAGTGGGCTGTAAAGGTGTATTACTGGTTTTAATTCACTGGATACTCGAGTCTTTTTCTCCAAAAACAATTCCCAAGTTTCAACCACTTAAAAAAATTATTTTCCTGAGAACCCTGATAGGTATTAATATTTTTTACTTACATTAATTTGTATTTAAATTCTTTTCTTTATACTCAACTAATCAAATACCATCATTGGTTGTTGAAACAAAGCACATAATAATACTCAGAAAAGACAGCAAAATCATAGTTAATGCATATACCTTTTTGTTTACGATATTTTGTAAACTTGAACTTTAACCATAGAAATATTTTGCACAAGAGTTTGCTACTTACTGTCAAATTCCTTTTTGGTCCATTGGTGTCGCAGTAATGTATTGCTAGAAACATGTATTTCTGAAGGACTTTTGTTTTTCTTTAAAAAAAAACATGGGTAGACTTCTGAGCTTCAGTTAACAGGCAGTCTTTTATTTGCCCATTTTTTAGATAGTTGGGGTTTGATCATGTTTCTTATTAGTGATCTTCTATGTCTTTTTTTTTTTTTTTTTTTTTTGTTGTCCCCCTGAAAGAATAGAAGAAGAAGAGGAAGAAACATGATGGAGAGCAGAGGAGAATTCAATAGGAAGGTGATGGAATAATATTGACCTGAGTAGATCCCAGAGGGCATCGAGGCTTGTTGCACAGGTAGGAGGAGAGTAACAGGATACAGACCACAGAGGAAGACTAGGATTTAAGAGGAGAAAGAACAGTTAGATTGAGTGGGAAAAGTGGAAACAGACATGCTAGCAAAAGATACTGTTATCTGACAATGAGAAGGACTAATGATGAGCCATTGTTGTTCTGATCATGCAAACTGTTCAAAGAAATTCTTCAGCTAGTCAAGAAAATTAGAAGAACCTTTTCATCAACTTGTTGAGCTTTTGATGAACTCATGGTCCACATTTTAAAAAGTTATTGAAGAAAAGCTGAAGAGAAACATAAGGATGCATGCAATTTTTTTAATTAAGCCATTGTGTGGTACTTAACTGCACCATTTGTGCACACAGTAACAGGTTTGGGGAACCAATTAAAGACAACACTCACTGATGCTAGAGAAACCTACTGTGTGACTCAAGGGGTGGTAATAAAATTTTTAGGAAATTCAAGCTGGAAGAAGACTATGGTTGATGTACTAAAATCCTATGAATTCACTATGCTGTAGCTGAAACAAAAAATCTGTGATTGCTGTATGCAGGACTGAGCATAATTTAGTCTCTGTTTCAGTAAATATTTATTCATGTAGCTTCCCTTACTTTATCACACCAGCATTTTCACTCTCAAAAAAGACTTAAAAAGACAAAACTGCCTTTTTTACTTTCCAGCTGTATTCTAAACTACTATTTATTCTGTTTTGTCTCTTCTGCAGCCCTGTGCTTGACCATGTATCACACTTTCATATCACAAATCAACAATATAACGACAGATCGAAGTTGAATACACTAGGAAAGGCACAACCAAAAGCAAGGTATACTTGTCTAACTGGTGTGTTAGTGAACAATAATATTTCAGGTTTAGCTACTGAAGTCCTAGCCTCCACACAGGCGCTACTAATACACTGTGCAAAGCAGGAGCTAGAACTTTTGTTTAATCAGGCTTTTGCTTTCAAAGAGTGTTTCTATTCAGCATTACTCTAAAGACAAAACTTTTGGTGTTCTGGCTTTGCACATTGCTTTTTCTTTTCTGATTTAACTCCTTTTACGGAGTTCTGTTATTACACTAAGAGCTGAGGCACAGAGGATTCATACAGAATCAGCCGTTTGTGGTTCAGTTCTGATTTCTCATGATGAGGCTACGACTGCACATGTTGGGACTTGGCATTCTAGAGAGGAAGCGAACATTATCATGGTGAGAGGGATCTGTGCCAGAGGCAATACTGCTTACTCCTTACTACGTTTGTAACTATGAAAGCCCAAATAACTCTGCTCTTGTCTCTCCTCTTGTTGTTAAGCATTGCAGCAGATCACTTGTTTTTCTTGTCCTGAGGCTCCAACTGCTTTCATGGGTATTTCATTGCTCTGTTTCTACCTTGCTGCATGGTTTCTGCAGGTGGGTACTTTTCTTGACTATACTATTGATACATAACAGTCCCTGGCACTTCCACTTCAGTGTCATTATATTTAATGGAAAAATGCTTCAAGCAGCTGCAACTTGGCTACTGTATTTTCTTAGGGCCAAATGGTTTCCTGCTGCACAAAAATCATGAAAAAGGAAAAATGCACTCAGGATCGGTGTAGATTGCCATGTCAAATGAAAGGCACATATGCAGGCACACAGAAAAAAACATTTCTGTGTCCTGAGAACTGCATTTACCAGCTGTAACCAATGCAACCATGAATCATCAAGAGTCTACTAGGTTCAGCATTACCATTTGAACAACTTTCCAGTCAACATTCCAGCATGCATTCTGACTAGAGAGACTAATCCCAAACTTAACTGGCTGTTTTGCACCACGAGGTGCTGGTCTGTTATGATTCCTGTAGGAAAGGCACTCAGATTCTGTAAGGTATCATTTAAAATGCAATTTATTAGAACTAGCACTACAAGCAGAGAACAGCATGAATAATCTTACATCCCTTTGGATGACAGGAGCTCCAGGTGGTCTTGCATCTCATGGCCCTCCAGTTCACATGCAGCATGCTGGGCAGACCCCATCCACAGAAGAGATTCCCCATTTCGGTCATTTGAGCTGTTATAGCATGTTCTTACAAGAAAATGTATTTTCAGCACAGTGCAGTACAACGCAAGCACAGCACAGGTTTGAGCGTACTCACATTAACGTTTATGTGGATCACTAACTCCTCCGTGTACAGTGGTCTCCTGGTCAGGATCAAGATGCACTCTTTCTTACAGATTTACGCTACAACATATATATTTATAATGGAAGTTGAGCTGCCCTATGGTAGTTGACATTCATGTTGTCATCTTGGTTATTGAGATAATTTCTCTATGCAGCAAGGAAGAGAGGATTTTCTTTCTGAATAGTTTTCTAAATGTCAGCCTGGGTCCCCAACAGGATGGAGGAGCTACGTATCAGTGTGTGATACTGAAAGGTCGTCAAGAATAGATTATAAGGATACGTGCTTTGAGGGCTGAAACCCACTAACATAGATAAAACATAAGCAAGCTTGAAAAAGTGACAAAAGTAACTGGTCTCTCAAGAAGCTAGTCATCTTAGAAAACAATGAGTATGACAATACTCAGAGTAAGATAGATGCACTTAATACATTTTGCCTGGTGCCTTATGTACCTCCATTTAAATGAGGACCTGTTGTCTTTGTATACAGCTAGTCACAGACTCCTGTAAACAGTCTCCCTGTGACTCATGTCACAGAGGAGAACTGCAGAACTTAAACTTCATCAGTCTTCAGGACAAACAGGGTAAACTGTGCTCTTCAGTTCAGGCTAGGAATTTGACAACTATCAGTGTTCATCCTGGGATATATAGGGCATGTAGTTTCATATCTTAAGGGGTGCACTCAAGAAATGGTAATGAAATTAGCATTGTAACCATGAGCAGATTACCTAGTGCATTTTGGCAATTCCACTCATCATAAAAAAAAGCTAGTAAGATCTGAATACAGTTGCATATTCTCCATGATAGCTAACTAAGCATCTCTAGCAATGAAGTTGCCCATATCTGCTTAAAATAGTGGTCCACAAATAGCGTTTTAGTTTTGGTTATTTTAATAAAATTCAGTAATATCTAATTATACAGATAAACTCTAATTCTTCATTTTATAGAAAGTTTGATTTTGGGATATCTAACAGCTTGTGGTCGGTTGATCTTGGCTGGCCTTGAGCTGCCCACCAAGCTGCTCTACCACTCCCCATCCATCAACAAGGAGGAGAAAATATGACGAAAAGCTCATGGGTCAGGATAAGGACAGAGAAATTATATATCAATTACTGTCATGGGCAAAACAGACTTGACTTGGGGAAAATAATTTAATTTATTGCTAACTAATAACAGAGTAGGATAGTGAGAAATAAGAACAAAACTAAAAAACACCTTCCCCCTACCCTTGTCTTCTTCCCAGGGTCAACTTTACTCCTAACTCTTCTGCCTCCTCCTCCCTGAGCCACGCAGGGGAACAGGGAATGGGGGTAGTGGTTAATTCATCACGCTTCATCTCTGCCGCTCCTTCCTCCTCACACTGCTCCCCTACTCCAGCCTGGGGTCTGTCCCTCAGGGGACAGTTCTTCACGAACTGCTCCCATGTGGGTCTTTCCCACAAGCTGCAGTTTTTCAAGAAATGCTACATCATGGGTCCTTTCCACAGAGTGCAGTCCTTCAGGAACAGACTGTGTAAGCCTGGGTTTCCCATGGGCCACCGCTTCTGCCAGAATGCCCACTCCTGTGTGGGCTCCTCTCCCCACGGGGCCACAGGCCCTGCCAGGAGCCTACTCCAGCATGGGCTTCCCACGGGGTCCCGGCCTCCTTGGGGCATCCCCCTGCTCCGGCGTGGGGTCCTCCCCGGGCTGCAGGTGGGGATCTGCTCCAGCGTGGGCCTCCGTGGGCTGCCAGGGGACAGCCGGCCTCACCGTGGGCTGCCCCAGGGGCTGGGGGGAATCTCTGCTCCGGGCCTGCAGCACCTCCTCCTCCGGCTGCACTCACCGGGGGCTGCGGGGATGCTCCCACCACACATTCTCATTCATCTCACGCAGCTGCTGGTTTTTACCCCTGCTTAAATGTATTATCACAAAGGTGCTGCCAACATCGCTGATGGACTCAGCTTTGTCCAACAGTGGGTCTGTCTTGGAGCTGGCTGGAACTGGCTTTGTCCAACAAGGATAAAGAAACCACCCTTGCAGCTCTCCTGCAACAAAACCTTGCAGCATAAACCCCATACACAGTTCTTTAAAACATTTCTAATAAAAACAGGTAGAGTTCTCTAAGGGAGGTTTATATTTGTCTATCTATCTATCTATCTATGTATTGACTTATATTCCTTTCTATTTTACTGTTGTATTTGTTAATTTAAAACATGTAGTCTCTTTCTTTCATTAGATAGAGTAACATTGTATCTTTTTAACATAAACTTATAGTTCCCACATCAAAATAATTTCTTGCAAACCTCACTGAGAAATAAAATTCAAATATAAAATACAGAAGGACCAGATGTTTGAAATATAAAAGCAAAGAAAATAAACAATATGGTCTATTTGCATGTTTGAAGACTATGACCACAACAGCCAAAATGATTTTGAGCTTTCAATTGCCTAACTTAAAATTAGCATTGCAAACTGCTGAAGTACACAAAATCACTGAAAATTCTGGCCTTTAGTCTTGCTTTTCCTTATATCCTTTATATTCTACATAATTAGCACTCTACGCTGATGATGAATTCAGGGTAGAGACTCAGTCTCTCACTAATTTACATGGACTTACATTACCTAAAAAAGTAGGAACTGCTTTACCAAATCTAGAGTATTTCTTTCACAAAAGTGAAGATAAACACATAATAGAGGTAGAATAAATACTGACACTTTAGCCCCCAAATCAGGAATGAAAATAGGAGGATACTATGAGACAAACCTGTGCAATCCGTGTGCAGAAATCATTAAACTGGGGATAGGAAGGGAAACAACAAACCTGGAGAACTACTTATTACCTGCATACCCCTCAAACTGTGTTCCCCTTGAAACTGAAGAGGAACTTTTTTCCCTTGCTGTATTTTGCAGAGGCTTCTTATATAAGTGCTAGATCTGTGTTGGTCTTTGCAAGGGGTGGAAGCCAATAGTTTGGGATGAAACTAAAAGGAATCAATAATGGTGCCCTGCTCTCTTCCTGACAGGGCTGCATTTCCCCTCTGGTGTTTTTGACGAGAAGGAAGGATCTGGGTTAACATTATCTGTCTAGCAGAGCATGAAATGACAGGATTTTATGAGAACTCCAGTACGCATGGTTAAGGCTCAGAAATGATCAGGGGTAAATTGATTGCCTCTATTGAAAAAAAAAGGACATTTTCCTGGTCATGCTAAGTAAGAGTCTGTATGCATAAGTCTGATGTGATAGCCCTTGCATGCTAAGGAGATTGGAGGAGTGTGAAAGACAACAAAATGAAGCATTGAAATTTTATTGAAGAAGGAAGCTTTTTGATTCATTGATGAAAAAAGGCCTATTACAGACCAATTCTATTCTCATACTATTGGAGTGCATTCTGAGCCTATTCTATTAGATCCATTGAACAGACACCTATTTTGGATATTAAGTCATTAAACTCTGCTCCTGAGCATGATTTTCCCTTTTTCTTTAAATATATTCACAGAAAATTAAGGTTATTGAATTACTGTATCTTGAAAACTGTTACTATGAATTCAAATACATAATTCCTTAATTTAAAATAAAAAATGAGGATATATAATGAGTGTGGATTCTTTTTTTCATTCCACTGGAAATTCTTATTACAATTCCACCAAAGAGAAAGTAAATGAGCCATAAAGTCTTCTGTAATTCCTTTCTCTATTGAAAATAGGACTAAGTACTCAGCTATTGTATACAAGCATTAACTCAACCATTTATCGATTTTGGTGGTAAGGGAAATCTGCTAAATTCTATTTGGGATGCCCAAAAGATTCAAACAAAGGTGATACATTTTGGATTAGCCATATTAGACATTATCTACTTACATATCCATGAGGAGAAAACACACATATTTATACCGCTCCAGATGTAAACCTGTAGAAAGTTCATTTAAGAAAAGCCAGTGTGATATTATGAGACTATACCATCCTGCATGTAATTTTAGAATTGGTATTTTCAATACACACAGCCATAAAAAGACTCACGTGTGCCCTTCACCTTCTCACCCATTAGGCTTATTCATCTGTCACTGGCTTCTCCTCAGTTAAAAAGTCTTTCTTGTTGGCAGAAATAAAGTGACAGCCAGCAAAGCTGTAGTGTGCTTGTCTCCACTTGACATCTCCTTAGAGAGATCCCTCTTGTGAACTCTCTCTCCCACTGTTGTTTCAGCCTTGTCAATACAGTTTTAAAAGTATAAATAACATTCAATTTTAAACAACATCTAAATTGGTAGCTACTCTGTTAGTCTTCCTAGGTTTTTATTTATCTGTGAGTGTAACATGATGAACTATCACAGCAGGTTCTTTTACAACAGTTTAGTTGTGATTTTAAGACAATGTAATTCCATTTATTTGAAAACATTTTCCACAATTAGATGCTTATTTCTTCTAAGAAAGACTTTTGCCAAAAGGCATTGCTAGAGACATGATTTTCTCAGTTTTTAACAAAACTTATATTTGTACCCTATCTCACTTCAGCAGAGTGTATTAGAGAAACCCAGAGCTGATTAAAATAGATAAGACAACGTAAAAAGCAAGTTATTGATATCTGTAGTTTTATTCCCTTTGTAACTTATTAACAGAAATAAACTTTATACAACATCTCATATACAAATTGATCAAAACAAGGCCATGGAAGAAGGATTTATTCTTCCATCTTCTGACTTATTATCTGCATTTCTATGACTAGCAGACAGATTAGACTGGATTGGATTAGATTAGATTGGATTAGAAGGCAGGAAGAAGAGGGGAGAAGGAAAACTGATGGAAAATTGTCCCAGAGCTCTCTTTTGCAAAGGGTGAAATCATTGTCTTGTTAAGTGGATGACGAGTCCACTTAAAAATTATCACAATCTCATCAACAGTTACAGACACAGGTTCATAATGCTCTAGTCTCATTTTTGAACACATTCAACCCCACATGTCTCATTTTCACAAAATCCAATCTGTTTTTTTGAATAATCTAACAGACTTCCAAGATCATCCTCTCAAAAAAAAAAAAAAAAAACCAAAAAAAACCCAACCAAAAACCAAACACAAACCTCCCAAAAAACCTGTTATACTTCTGCTACAAAACTGTGGAAAAAATCTTTGGTTTTGTCTACAAAGTTGTGTGCAGTGCTCATCTTTACAGTCCTCCTGCAGCAGTGATATGTAATGTGTAATCATATGTAGCTGTTTATGACATATATGTCTACACTTAAGCTAGTCTTCCTACTTTAATTTATACTCGATGATGAATAATAAACTGTTGAAAAGTATGAACCTTAAGGTTCACAGCATGATTAGCCATCTCAAGGTAGATATTTAAAATTAGTCAGATAGATAGGAATCTGTATGGTGCATTTTGTTTCTCTCTGTTGACTTTAAAGGGACCATAAAATGACCAGTTCCTACATAGATGTCTGAAACTGCACACTGTGACTCCTTTCCTCTATATATCTTCATATAAAAAGCATTCATACTCCCCACAATGTCCCCTCAACAGTTTCAAGAAGCAAAAGCAGCCACCAGAGATTAATTTTATAGATGCTTTCTCCTTGCTCCATTCCAGATAGCCATGGTCCATTCACCAATTGCAAAGTTGGAGAAAGAGAAGAAGCTAACTTAAAACCACCAGAGAATCCACCTAAAATTATAATCCTCAGAAAAGAGACCCTGCTTTCACAGCTGACCTGTGTCATGAGTATGATTCAGACTCCAGTACGTAAAATTCATATTTCCAACATGTTACCAAGAATTTCTTCAATGCACAATAGCTATAAGTAACCATTCAGATACTAGAACTGGATGCATTTTTTAGCTCACAGTTTAGTCTACATGCCCTTGGGGTCCTGGCAATTATTTTGTACGCAGTTAAGATAATGAAAAAATGTTTTTTATGACATTTAAGATAAATAATAACAGTGGATCATGCAAATGATGAGCCCTTATATAGCACCAGAGCCCAGCTGGATAGAAGAATTCAGTAAAACAACAGTTTGGGGAGTATCACCTGATCCCACAGAAGATGCTGCTGGAAGGAACCTTGCAATGGAGATGCCTGTCACCTCCTGGACAGCTACTGTTTGAGAAATTTGTTTTCACATGCCAGCATTATCCTTTTCAAAGATGCCAACAAACTATATTTTTCTTTTTTTCAACAAACACACTCTCCAGAGGTAGCTATGCAACACATTTTTAATAGAAAAGTTTACCCTCACCTTTTGTCTTTTATTAACCTTACAGTAGCAATAATGTATCAGTTAAATAGATTTTTTTTTTTAAATAAAGTTATCCAGGCATTGGACCTATTAGGTAGTAAGCTCTTAAATTACAGAAAGAGAGTCCTAGTTAGAAACTTTTTGTTCTTTAGATAGTAAATCATAATAATATATTCTTTTTTTTTTTTTCTTGGTATGTATGATATCTGTGTATTTATAAAATTATAGGACAATTGTAGAAAAAAAAGCTAGGAAGCTTAGAGTTTAGTTTAGATGTCTAGATTGTTGTAATAATATCCATTTGGAATTTGTGTAGCTTTTCCTTTTTTAATTAAACACGTTAAGATCATTTGCTAGTTGAAAAAGATAGCATAGCTGTTCAAGAACTCAAGGTACCTTTTTTTTTTTCCTGTTGGAATTATATTTTTCCCCATCTAAATAACACACATGCACTTCTCAAGCTTCTACTTTTCTCTGTGTCAGCTTATTCAAGGAAGAGAGGAGTCAAAAAATGGTTACAGTACCCAGTTCATCAACACTTTACCTTCCTAGAAGTCTTTGAGTTTAAATGTACATGAAGCCACCAAGGAGATACGTCAATTGAGAGACCAGCAGCGAAAAAGGAATCTTCTTCTCGACAGTATCTATTAACCATAGGATACTTCCCAGTACTTCGTCTATCAGATATTATTACTTAGATGTTATAATCAGGTACTCTGTGACTGGTTGTTGTAGCATGCTGTTGGAAGGAGTGAAGTGGCTTATACCCTCCTTCAGATCTCTTCCTTAACTTATTGTATAAGACTACCTTAAAAATCCAGTTCACGTATTTTTATTAATAATTCAGCACTGTATTGTATCCACATTATCAAAGTACATGGAGAGACTATTTTCCCCAGAAAAATCCAGTTTTACAAAGAGCTATTACTTCATGATTTGTTTTATTCCAACATTGGAAATGCATGCTGCTTTTGTAGCTAGGCATGTTCTGTACTCACTCAAGATTTTGTTTTCTCCTGTATGCAGTTACATTTACTCTTTATAGACAGGTTCATTCTCAGTTCAGCCCTAACACTGTTTGCCTACTAAGCTAATAAATTCAAGTCAAAGTTCTAACAATTGAACTTAAAGCCTTCAAGAAACAGCATCTGAGAAATCATCGTTCCTATCATAGCCCTCTGTAACAACTAAGCTCAATGGGTTTGTTCCAGCTTTTTACTTCGAGTTAAAATCTCAATTTATGGGAGCAGGGAGCCTTCTATATTCAGATCCTGTGGCTATTGAATATGGCACTAACTTTTCTCTCTGATACAGGAGGAGAGGGAACATGATGGGAAAAGTGGTTTTCTCAGGATGAGGTTCATTCTTTGCATATGGGCTGTGCTGGCCCCTGCGGTTTCCCTAAATACAGGAAGCTCAACTGCATAATTCATGGCAGTTTTTGTAATGCAGACACAGAGATTTTGAAATTTATCTGGAGTCACCTGAACAGCTTTTGGTTTTGCTGATGTTCCTCAATAACACATTTTAGACTATCTTCTGTATAAAATACCACAACATGAAAAGGGAGGAAAAGGCAGAAAGGACTTAAATCCTGTGGCTTGTGGCTTGTATTTTACCCTCTGTCTTCCAAACTGTATTCTAGGCAGGCCTATATCTTTTTGTCGTGACTCTGAACAAGAGTCATTAGAAGGCTCCCTCTCCCAAAGAAAAGTAAGATAAAGCTTTGCAATGAGAGGATGAGAGTATTATGGCACTGCCTGTTGATCAATCCTGTTTCCTGGAATGATGCAGAAACCTGGTCATTCCTACCCAACCCAAACATCCATGCTTAGTAAGTCTAAAGCATCGGAAGAAAATAACTATGGGCTTCTGAATGGGAAACTATGTTAGTAGGATCCAGGGAAAAAGGGCTACATTTAATTTCATAATCACAGTCTGCTTAGAATCATTAACTGTTTTGCTTATATCCCCAAACAACTCATGATTAATAGTAAAAGGGTCCAGGACAGAAATTGTAATTTATTAGCTATCAGACTTTTGGTAATTAAGAACTGTATTTATATCATACCATCAACAGTATAGCATTGTTTTTAGCATCACTGGCATATGAATGAAGAAGAATGAAGGACTGAGTCTGAGGCTCATGTGTCATCTGTATGATGTCTCCATAAGTTACTCTTCAATGCAGCAATATTCTCTTCAAAGTACCTCTACTGCAAATATGCAGGTTAATATAAATAATGTCACTGCCCTGTCCAGTATCTTATCCTGAATACGGAGACATTTCTATATGCCAGTCATTATGAACATGTAACCTCACATGTTGTAGCAGAGGCAAAGAGAGAGACATGCATCCTAGTTGTAGTCTAGAAGCCCATAGGGATGGCATGACACTCCTGGGTGCTGGAAACGCTTAACCTCTTTCCAAAATAATTTCCTAGTGATGTAAATCCAGTAAAAGAATGATGAGTAATAAGAACAAAAACACAAATCAAAACCATGTGGTACAATACAAAATGCATCTCAGTATTTTATTTTACTGAAACAATGAAAATACGGTTATTGCACATAATCTACTCACATTAGAGAATCAAAATCTCTAAAGAGCAGTCCAGTAAATGTTCATTGTTGCTATTGGTAACTGTCTTTAATAGATAATCCCATTTTCCTTGAAATCCATGTTAGAAGCATGGAAGGTGCTTTCCCAATGCGAGCCCCAGCTGCCGGTGGAACAACATGGATCAAAGGTCCTGTAACAAAAAATCAGTGAGAGAATATTCTTCTGGCACTGGCATCCAAACTGCAAGTAAATATGTACATGTGTGGGCTATTATATTCAAGGGTGAGATTTTATACTGTTCATATTTGAATACATGAGCAACTAGGTTCTAACATAGGCTTTTCACCACAGGCTTAAGGGTAAATGGCAGAAGGCCTTTGAAATCCACCATGGGCATAACTATTCTCCTACCTAGAGCTCTGACCAGAGGCTGTTCTCTTTCATTTCTCCTGCTGCCAGAGCAGCACTTTCTCTCTCTCCTGGTATTTCCTCTGGGAAGAAGGGAGCTAACAACCAATGACAGGGGAATAAAAGATTTTTCCCATCTGCAGCATTTTCAGTTTTCCAGCTTCTTGTGTTCTAATTAGTTCTTCAGCGAGATAGACAAAGATGTCCAAAACATTAAGCATTTCCTGACCTGCTCTTTTCAGTAAGACTGTTTTGCATGAAAACAATTCCTAAGTCCTTTCACACAAATATGAGGACAAGTACAGTAAAATCAAACCAATTTTCAGAGAGATGACTGACCTACAACTTCCAGGGACAACTTTACCGCTTTTCAGGGACAGGAAGGAAGGGAAGGAAATTATTTGATATTGAGCAACAGCTTTTCTTTGCCCAGTGATACCCAAGAGCTATTGACTAGAAATGTAGAGACGCAGCAAGAGAACATTAGTAGTTAAAGGACAATCTTCCTTCAGGCTCTTCTGGTCTGAAGTAGGAAAACAGTTTGCCTGTTGCAGCAATAGAAAAGTAAAAAAAGTAATTTGTCTACTGAGTGGTGGCTTAGAGTATCACACTGCAAGGCAGAGGCAGCAGAGCTTTGCCGGAGTGCTGCAGAAGCCCTGATGCAGGTGAATTCAAGGCTTCCCGCGGCAGACACTCACTGCGCTGGCACTTGGTGTCAAGGGACATGTCCAGAGCCAAACGACAAACGTGTGTGCTGACTACAGGTGTGGCAATGGGCTTTGCAAATCTCACAGAAAAGGGTTTGGTTTGCATTATGGAGATTTTTTGGTTTTGTTTTTCCTGTGGAGCACAAGCCCTCAGGCTTCATCCACTTCTAATTAATTGTGGTTCTGCCAGCAGAGAGCATGAGGAGGCCAACTTTGGTTGCTTCACACCCCTACGGTTCCCGTTTACCGACAGAAGGCACAGAGTGACTAAAGTGCACTTTCTGCTCTCTTCTAATCAGGTTGCTGACTGGGAAGGAAGAACTGGAGGTGCACTTCTGAATGAAGGAAATCCAAGAACATACCCTCAGGTGTATCTTTATTTCAGGGTCTTTCTGCTTTCACCTTTCATCTTCTGTACCCCAGAAGAAGATAAGTACAGGGAACAGACACAGCTTTGTCCACTTGCTGTGGGAACACATTCGTCTAGAAGAGAAAGGTAATTTATGCACCCATTTGTGCACCCCAGAGTTCAGATCAGCTCAGAGTGTTTTTGTCCTGGGGTCCTTGGCAGGTTTAAGAGAGAGATCAAGGCCAGGGCCTCGTTAAGAGATTTGCATGGACAACTGACATGCCATGGTGTGCCATGAAAATTACTGTTTAAAGCGCTGATCTGGCAGTGGGAGAAATGAAAGATAACAGCTTCTTGACAGAGTTTTAGGTAGGAGAATAACTATACCCATGGTGTATTTCAAAGGCTTTCTGCCTTTTTGCCTTAAGCTTCTGGTGGGACAGTTTCAGACCTAGCCATTGATTTATTCTGATACAAACTGAGTAGAAGGGAATCCTTATGGGATTCTAGACCACTGCAAGGATGCATGTCATTGTTATTGCCATGTGTGACTGCATATTTATTGTGGTGGACCTATAGAAACTTCACTATGCTGAAATTATTTCAGGTCAGAACATCCAGTGTTTCTGAAATGTTGACTATTTCCTTATTACTCTAGCATTGTCCTCAGACAACCATGTCAGCAACAAAATTATCAGTTGAAGATGATCAATCATGTACTTGGCTATAACAATATGTTTCACGTCCAAGGGCAAAGTGTTATGAACCAACAGGCTCAGAATCACTGTGGCTAAACACAATTTCTAGCCTTGCTGTGCATTATTTAAAGTAGAAATTCTGAAGGAACAGAATGTCTACCTGGTCTCAAAGACTATTACACAGGCATAATGCTGGCATCGAGAGGTACAGAATTGGGGTCTTATAAGTTATTTCCTAGACCTTGATCCTTAAAATCTTTCTTTCAATTTTATAGGAGTTAAAGTTTAAAAATGCTTTCACTTGTTAATAAAATGGTAAAGAAAACAGATCATAAAAAAACCCAAGGATTCCACACTTTGGTCAAAATTGGGAAGAAATACTGTCTTCTCTAAAGACTTTGATGACTCCCCATTCTTATCTGACACTAAGCATCTGGAATTGAACATTGTGCACAGCTGTATAGGTGCCATTCCATGAAAATCAGTGACTTCTTTTAAAATAAAGCATTTCTTGAAAGCAGTGAAGACTTATTAATGTGCAACAATTTAAATTGCAATGAAGTAAAAGGAAGTAGTGTTTTGCTGAGGCTATTGCATGTCTGTCTGTTTAAAATATACCTGAATGTGATTCAAGAAAGTACATTTTGATCAAACACAAGCTCCTGATGTCTATTTAGAAGAGCTACTGAATAAAATCTTGCAGCCGTTTCTTTCCTGTTTTATTTCATTTGTGTATAAGACTTAGGTATAAAACTACTACTTTACATACTGCATGCCAGCTATCATAATTTTTCTTTACATCCTTATGTACTGAGATTTGTCACTAAAGCAGAGCAGAAAACTGCCAGGACATCTCCTGGGATCTGGGACTGCTGGGACTGCGCTTGGGGGGTCCCCATGGGGCAGAACCTGGCAGCCAAGGCCAATCCCACACCCTAGCCAGGACCAGGGCAACCGAGAGAGGCACCAGGGCTATCCCAGCCCCAGGCCTTGGGGATGATCCCAGGCCAGGCTGGCACATGGGCTGGTGGATTCGCCTGGTTCAATAGGGCCGACAGCCGGGCAGGGCAGAGCTATGGGGAGTTGGAAGCCAGTCCTGCTGGGGCAGGGGCTGATGGCCTTGGGGGCTGATGTGGGGTCCTAGGCCATGGGCAGGGTGAGAGGAGCCCTGAGGGGGGATGGACAGGCACAGGCAGGGCTGGGGGTGCCCTCAGGGCCCCAACATAAACCCAATTTCTAAGAACCCTGATACTAGCATATAAAAACATACCAAGGTGATCAGACATCACAAGGGAATAACAGTTTTATCTCAGCCACCAAATAATAAAGCAGAAAAAAAATCAGGAAAATTAACACAAACAACTCTAGCACTCACATCACATTCAAGACAATTTCCTCGTTCTCCTCATTCTTCTATCATGTATCTGAGTCCTTACATGTATAAGAAGCATTATAATGGTTCTTAAACATTTTGGATGAAATTTACTCTCTCTTTCCTATCTTTAAATTCTAAGTAGTGCTGAATTTATAGTGTTATGACTGAGGGAAGAAGTCTGCCTTTCTTGAAAAGCGTTTTGTGCCATGGTGCATGAAGAGTACTATTAAAAATAAATTACATTTTAGCTCCATAGAGCACTTCCTTCTTATGCAAGTGCTCCCATTAAACTAGTAAGTTTTGGATATTCAGCACTTCTGAGAACTACATCTCTATATATCAGTTTCTGTATTTAGTTTAAAATGCCAAAATTTAACTGTTCATATTTGAAGATATTGACCCATTTTTAGAGATGCGATAGCAACATTCTGATTCTGTATCGACAATCATGCTGCAGGCTGAAAATGCCTGCTGACCTGAAAGATCAAAATGCCTAAAGAACTTGTAAAAGGTCGTGCTCCAATGAGTAAGTCCTCTTACAAGAGAGGTGGTTTCCAAAGTTGGCCATTTTTTTCTTTTTTTCTGATATCTAAAAAGCGAACTCTGCAGAACTAGCTAGTCAGCATTCCTTTCATTGTGCTCTTAGGTTTGGAAACTGGAGTGTAACCTCAACACGCGCCTGGCTTGAAATCTAACCTTTTATAGATTATATATTACAAGGTCCGGAGGTTGGCAAAATAAGAAAAATTTTCTTGTTTTATTTTAGTATTGGTGTGAATATATTGGATATCTGAATGTGTTGCTGTCACTGTTGAAGTTGCACACAGAAAATAACATACACTGAAGTTGCAAAACAAGGAATGTTTGCCTCCTAAACAGTTTTTTTTTGTTACATTGTATCTATCTGAAACACTGGAATGGGAGCACTTAAGCTGTGAAAGTCCCCTGTTTACTTTTCTAATTGCAAGAAACTGATTCACTTTTCAAGACTGGGAAACTGTGTTTCCATAATTATTGCATAGTAACATCTTCCTTTATGAAAGCTCTCTTTTCGTCTTCTAAGGGAAGTGAATTCTGTCTTTATACCTGACTCTTTCATACTTAAATAAATCTAGCTGAATTTCTTACTGATTATACTCTTAGGCAAATACCAATTAAAAATAAAAATAGACAGTGCAAGTTATGGATATTGATTGTGTTTTTTATCCTGAATCTTGTGCAATGCAAGTTCATGAATTTAAGAAACACATAATTCAAGAATGAAGAGACTTCTTACAATTATTTAATGACAGGTGATTTTTTATTCTTTTTTTTTTTTTTTAAATTGTTTTAAAATTACTAGTAGTGAAAAACAATATGTCATATCTACAGAACACATTCTTGTATTTTCTTGTATTTTTACTACAGGAATTATTCTTATCACTGGAAACATGGAAAATAGTGCTATCATTGTCCAGATAGAACTATTTACAGATATTGCTGAGACTGACACTAGTTAAGGAACAGCCGTCTTACCAACCTACCTACCTCACTCTGCTCTTTATGAAAACAAAATCCCGATGAAAATTCTGCTTCTCTGTCAACATGCAATAGAATCTAAATTTACAAATCCAAATATACCCGATATTAAAAAAAAAAAGGTGACACAAATGTATAGATGTTCCTTACCTCAAGACAGAAAAGGGGGTTTTGTGCATAGCGTTACGTAAGTGGTTAGACTTTGGGTTTTGGTGGCTCTGAAGAATCCACCAGTAAAAAACCATTGCACTCACCTCAGCAAAATTCAGAATGTCCTCTCTATACCCTCATAAATGTTAAGATTTGAAACCAATTCCAAACTGCACATATTCTATGTTTCAAATAAAACCACAGAAATCTGTAATTGCCTATGCACTACAGAAAGTTAAAATTTCACTTAGAACATATTATAGAAAAGACAACACTGAAAATGCCAAAAAAATAATTATTCTATTCTTGAGCCATGTCATGTTGGAAATTACATGCTACAATCTTTTCTCTTGTTCCAACAGGAATTGTTCTAACAAATATTTACTAGAAATGTTCCCTTCACTTCTCATGAATTACATGAAAAGATAATATCCAGCATAAGATATTGTTCAAAAGTACTTCACTCTGGAAATACATCCTATGAAATTCAGCTTCTAGCCTTCAGAGAATGCCTGTCTAGATTCTTTGTCTCCTTCTTGAGGGTAGGTGTGACGTTTGTCTTTTCCCACTCACTCAGAACATGCCCAACTGCCATGACCCTTCAAAGATGACAGACACTGGACTCATAGTGAAATTGGCCAGGTCTATCAGCACCCTTCTATCTACCCCATCTGGTCCCCCAGGCTTTTGTCCACTTGGTTTAAATATGGTTTGAATTATTTTCCCACTGTTGATATTATCACAATCATCTAAGCTACTTGAGCCTTCCTCGAAGATTCAAAATGAAATCAAGACAATTTTAGTTTTAGAATTAGTTACAGTATAAATAAAAAAGGGATAGTCCACTTCAGCGCTGTTATATTGACTGAGACTAAAGAGCATGAAGATGCAGCGGCATGAAGTATGCCCCCAATTACAGAGACTTAATCTACCTCCTTTGTAAAGCAGCATAGTGATACTTGAAATGGAGTAATAACAGCATATGATTTCATAGTCTGTACTCATACTGCACTTTTTTATAGCTAGTATTCCGCAGAATTATCTGATTTTCGTCTATGTCAACAGCAATAGTTTAAGAATATTAGTACTAATTATTATTAATTGTATCAAACTCACAAATATGAAAAATAATAAAATGGAGGACAATTCGTATATGACAGGAGCAAAAGGAAACTTCTGGGAAAATAAGTTTTGTTGGTACTTTATATTCTAGAAAATACACATTTAGAAAAGTTAACTATATTTAACTGATGTTTACTATTGGCGTTTGATTCATAATTCAGACCCCAAATGCTTCTAGATCCATAAGCACCAAATTCAGAATAGATATACACACACAATTTTTGACTAGCATAAAATAGTCTAAAAAGTATAGAATTAGACAATAATACTTGGGATAGAGTTCATTTAAATCTCTTTTCGATTCATACCTTGTTCAATATAATTTATATTAACATTTATTCGAAATATGAAAGAACAGCACATTTACATCAAATTTTTGCTTAAAGACCCCCCACAGATTAGTAGTTTATTAAAAAGAATAATTGCAAGTGTCTTTAATCATAGAATTTAGCTTCAGATTCAGACATCTAAATTCTTGTGATAATAACCTAGCTTACAACACGTAAACTGTGTCTAAGCTCCCATCTTAGTCAGTGAAGCTATAGCCAGTGCAGTCAATGGAGTCTAGGGATCTATTTATCTCTTCCTAAAGTAGATACCTGCTCTGAGAGAGCTGAATAGCTCTCTATCTCCATTGGCGGTATTGACTAGATGGTTATTGACTGTAGCAGGAGATTAGATACCTAGCCCACATGTAATCATTTATGTCGTAGATACCTAAATTCAGCAGAATGACTCAGTTGCCCAAACAGGTTTCTGAACACAGAGATATTCTGCTCACATGCTTCTGGATAAATAGTCGTCAGCCACAGCACAGTGTGCAATGGTATAATGGCACTAGAAGTTTATGTTTGAGCAGCTTTATGTGTCTGATTTGGGAGTTGCTAGCAAACTTCAAGCATGGACTAGCTGATGAGCAGGAAGACACCAGCACCTGGAAATAAGCAAGGTCTGGCATGGTGACTGGGTAAGGGCCTTGGTGTTCTACGGGCTCAAAGCAGTGTGGTTATTCATGTGGCACACAAATGTGATTTGCTCTGGAGAGTAAGAGTGTGTGCATTCTTCACCTGTGAACCTCAATGTTGATCAACCAGTGGTGAGGGATCAAGCTGGACTTCTCTGTAGTATGTGCTCAGCCTTGCTGCTGGCCAGACTTGCAGGAAGGAACTGCAGCACCTGCATCCATCTGAGCAAGGCAGGAGGAGCCAGGACCTCAGCGTGCACTGGGGTCAGCTCCGAGCAGACGGGGAGGGTGCTCTCCCCAGGATCTTGAAGTCCAATGGAGTTAGTTGCACTTTTACATACAGCAGAGATGAGAGGAAAATACAATCTTTGGAAGACTCATAAATATATGAAATTGTATCCTTATGTGAAACCAAGATGAATCTGAGTAAAATAATCATATGTAGTTCTTCTATTTTGAACGTTTTTTAAACTGTCGATCATTCAAAATTATCACATTCTTACTATTTATCTCTCACAATCAAGTCACAGCATAGGGCACACTGTTTAAGATTCAGTGAAAATATTTAACTGCCATGTTTTCTTAGTCCTTTGACCTTATATTTGCATTTTTTTATAACCTGGTCTTCCTCAGTAACCCTCTTTGTCCATGGTCATACTTTTTTTGCCTTGATGTACTGTTAGCATCTGTGAACCACTGCCAAATTCAGAAATTCAGTAGGCTAGAAATACAGACATATGTAGTCACGGCAGTCTGCAGCAATGATGGCATCGTGTTGACAATACCTCCTTCAGTTTTATGGCCCACCAATTTATCTGTGATCATCATTATGATCTGTCATAATAACAACTCTGCAACACAAACTTTCATTCTGAAATGATTTTTAACTCCCAAACAGTATCCATAAATCAGTATTTCCAACCCTTGATCCTATTTTAAGAAACTGACCTTCTCTCCACTGTCATGTTCTGTTACTCTTTTCCCTCTGTTAGTCTGTGTTTTCCATATAACTTACTGCAATACTTAGGAGCCATCTGTGTTACAAAAATCGCAGTATCAAACATCAACACACTGAAAGAGAAGAGTGTCCACATGAATAAATGAAAAACAGTTTAGAAGAGGTGCCATTATTCCCAAGGAATATAATACCTTCAGCAGAATGTGTTTTTTGATATTTAACATAGACCACTAAATGTAAGTAGGTCAACTTCTGTGCATACAAGATTTTTCTCCTAATTCCTTTGCATATACTAACAGCTTAACGTAGTTATAAAATAAGTCTCTCCTGTGTTTTCACTGTAAATTGTTGTGCATTTTGGTGATAAAATCCATGAAGCTGTACTTCTGGTGTGCTTGGGAAGAAGCAATTGTAAGTTGTGTTTCAGCTGTCTAATTTTGTAGCAGCAGTAGGGAGCCAGATCTTTCAAAGAATAGAATTTGGATGCAGCACCAGATCTAGCGAATATTAGTCATCTCATTACTTTATTAGATCCCACATTCTTCACCTTAGCTAGTCTTATGAATAATGAATTAAACTAGTCATCAACAATTCCCTCACTAACATGGATATCTGAAAAGGATATGCTGAACAACATTTTCCTCTTTTTGGAATATGTTTATTTTTTAATACTGCTACAACAAGGCTATTCAGGTATTTCAGACTTAATATCAAACATTATTAAAGCAACAAAACAAAAGAACCCCCAACAAAATCACACACAAAAAACCTCTGAAAACATCCAGAATTGAGCAAGTGCAAAATAGCCAGTCTTATCTAGCAAGACATTATTCAATTATTTGATTGCATTAGTGCATTTAGCAGTATAAGCTATTCTCTTTACAACTTTAAAATGTTTAGCTGTCTTTTAAGTGTCACCTTACTTTTGAATTCCTGGGAGTCTAATTTCTTATTTCTAGAGAACTACAGCGTTAAGTATTTTTATTCCAATTGCTCTTTGATATATATTCAGAACTTCCACTTCAGTTTAACCTACTTTTCTGTATTTAGGAAGACTGTCATCTTTCTCCTAACCAATGCAAGTGTAAAATTCATGTAACTTCAGTGATTTCCATTGCATTACCTCAGCTCTGTACTGTGGTACTGCAGATGAGAAAGCAAATAATAGAGAAGACGAGATTAATGCAATAAATCCTTAGAATACTATATTTTTTTTTATTCCAGATACAAAATCTGTAACATTTCTGAGAGATAGATTTACATAAGCATCAAAGCCTTGCAAACTACCTGTATCTGAAGGAAAGACAGAAACAGGAAAAGCTGTGTGTCAGCATTTTCCATCAGGTATGAGTGTCATGTCATATTTTAAGGAATTCGAATGTGTGGAAGTTTAAACCAGAAGACCAAATTAAAAAAGAGAGAAACCAATGCAACAAAACTGCAAAGTTCTTTCTAAATTAGCTGTAATTTAAAATAATTCAGGATATTTTCTGTATAAATTTACAAAACAAAATTATTCTAATGTTAGAGAAATTACTGCTCATATACCCAATTTATGAATCCAATATTACTTCCCTTGTATGTCTTGGAATTACTTTTTTCTCTTGTCCTCTTTGAATTTGCTAAAAAAAAAAACCAACTAGACAAGGACCGCAGATTTAGCATCACATCAGACTTCATTCTAAAGCTCTGTCAGAGTCAGGAAATCTAAAATTCATACTCTTCTTCTGTGCTTTGAGTTTTGTTCCATAACGTAGTTATAATACATTATCAGTTTTCCCAGCAATTTTTCAAGATACTTACCATCAGAATAAATATTGTGTTCCTGGGATCATAAAAGCACAAAGGACAGATTTTTACTCATTGAGAATGCCCTTGCCATCTGCTAATCTGATAGAATTTGGACTAATCAGGTGAAATGATTCCAACAGAGTATTTCAGATATTATCCTCTTCCTCCTCCACAAAATGGATGGTTTACTTGCCCCTTTATAACCCTTGACTTACTTAAGTTTAGTAATTTTCATTGGACTGGGAAAATCAAAGGAAAATACTCAAGCAGGAAGGATCAGAGTAATCCACCATTTATGAGAAGGGAGAAGTACTTAGAAGGGTGGAAGGAGAATCAAAAGAAAAAAGAATTCTTACAAAGGATATGAAAAATGTTGGACTGTATGGTTCTTGGCACCGAATCAAAAGAGAAAGGCAATTCCTAAAAGGGTGTGTTCGGGCAGGTGTGTATTTATTACCAAACACAATACTGAGGTAGTAACCTCATTCATTTCTCTATAGGACGGGGCTGAGCTCCCTGGCTGTGACAGGCTACCCAGAGACTACAAGAAGATTGCACCAAGTGTCTCACCTTTCAGCACCGTTTTAATAGAAACGAGTACACTGGCAAAAGCAGGAAAAAATCCCAGAATTCACTTTTTACTCTAATACCATGGCTCCTACACTGGCTGATTGACACGATTCCCTAAGACAACATAGCTTTGTAGCCACTAAACTGTGGGACAAATTGCCTGGAGTAGGAGCATGTCCTAGGGAAATGTCGCTCTCCAGTTTCTGTGGTCTAATATTCTTCCCAAGTAATCATTGCTGACCACTGGACTAAATGGACCTTTGATCTGGACTAGTAGATGCATTCTTCAGTTCTTATATAGCTTGGACTAGAAGCTACCTAGTGATGGCAAACCGCATGGTCTTAGACAATGGTCTGACACTGCTGCTACTCAAACCATGCAGAAACAGCCATCTGATATCTTCCTTCTTTGCTTAGTAGAAAACAAGTCAGGGGAGCTTTCAGAGAATGGAAGGGAGCTAAAATTCAAATTGTGACAAATGTTGTAACTGATTGGTTTGTTTAGAGATTCTGTATACTCATTGCACATTACTTTTGTGGAAGGGAAGTCATTAAAGAGCAGAGAGAGAAGCTGCTTGTCTCAATCCTAGTTGCTGCATTCTGGTTTCAGAAGATATTAATTTACAGTAGTTGAACAGGTACATCTAGGAGTGCTCAGAATCATGTGTATGCAAAATCCCAGCCAAAACTCAGTGTTAAGAAAAGAGCAGAAATCTTGAATTGACAGGAAATATTGTGGGTTTCCTCATAACTGAGAAGTCATGGTATTGAACTTAAACAAGACTGGGTCAGATCAATAGACATGGACATTAACAGGTAGAGGGAATATTTGTAAATTAATCTTTTATTTTAATTGTTTCACCCATGAGATCACAGATTTATCATTTAAGAAAACATTCTAATTTCTGTTCTAACACATATCTTCAGAGATTCAAAATCTGTTCCTTGATTTTTATGTGCTTACTTGAAGAAAATGTGTAGGCAATTCAGTCTTAAAGCTCTTACCAACCCAGTGCATCATACCACAAAGACAGAATAAATTTGTCTTAAATCCATACCCTGCTTCTACTGTTGTGCAGTCGTTCAAAATCCTAAGTGTGCCAGTGCTGAGGCACGATGTTAAGACATCCAGAAAGCTTGATTAGGAGACAAGATGAATGGCTACAAGCAAAACAACCGAAGCATGACTGCTCGAATGGATGCATCAATGTTATGGGTTAACCCCAGTAGGCAGCTCAGCCCCCACCAGCCGCTCGTTCACTTCCCTACGGTGGGATGGGGGAGGGAATCGAAAGGGTAAAAGTGAGAAAACTCGTGGGTTGAGATTAAGACAGTTTAATAGGTAAAGCAAAAGCTGTGCACACAAGCATAACAAAATAAGGAATGCATTCACTACTTCCCATCAGCAGGCAGGTATTTAGCCGTTTCTGGGAAACCAGGTCTTCATCATGCATAATGGTGACTTAAGAAGACAAACACCGTAACCCCAAATGTCCCTCCTTCCTCCTTCTTTCCTCAGCTTTTATTGCTGAGCATGACCTCATAAGGTACAGGGTATCACTTTGGTCAGTCGGGGTCAGCTATTCTGGCCATGCCCCCTCTCAGCTTCTTGTGCACCCCCAACCTGCTCGTTGGTTGGGCAGCGGGAAACAGAAAAGGCCTTCATGCTGTGTAAACACTGTTCAGCAATAGCTAAAACATTGATGTGTTATCAACACTGTTTTGGTCACAGATCAAAAAAGTAGCACGATGTGAGCTACTATGAAGAAAACTGACTCTATTCCAGCCAAACCCAGTACAATCAGTATCCAAGCACATGTAAGACTAGAAGAAGGGAGTGTATTTATCTGCAGACTGTGATAGGTACTTAGAAAATTTAATCTCTCCCCAAAAACATATACCCATCTCCCCTGATAAATCTAGGCAACTTTTTTTTTAATTTTTTTTTTATTTCAACAACAGATATACAGAACAGAAAAAAAAAAACCTGACCGGCAGGCAAAGGCCTGTCTCATGTAAGATACTTAAACCATAGAGCCATAAGAAGGTTTATGCCCAAAGGCTGCTTTGGTAAATGTTCACATCACACCTCTCACTTTACTTCTAAAACTTCTGTTTAGTCTCACTCTTGCAAGGAGTCTCAGATTTTTTTGTGCCTTGGCCACGGCCCAGCCTGAGACCTCTGTCATGAGACATGCAGGAGACTACATGGCATGCAGTCATTGCAGTCATTTCCTACACTCCTTGTAGGAAACCTCACATAACAGCCCTTCGGAAACCTCCCTGGGCTGACAGTCGTGTTTTTCAGGGCCCTGAGTGCACTAAAAGACCTTAATTGTCCTAAGCAACTTCATCAGGGTCCTCCACCCAAACACCCTCTACCCACTGGTCTGGGAGCTGCATTTAAGATCAGGCCTGAGGTTTGCTCCTTGCCTAAGCTACATTGTACGTATGCACGTGTATGTGCATGCATTTATTGTTATATACGTAGACTATAACACTCAACAAATAAAACCAATCTCCTAAATTCTTGGTGCTACCAGGCAGAAAGCTACATAAAGATATTTCTAAATGTATTCTTAGTTTCACTTAATGACATCATTAAGTCTCAAAACCTAGAAGAGATTGTCCTGAACCTTTTTAACATTTCAGAGTGACTTTTTGAAGTGTCTTTTTTTTTCCTTTTCAGTGAAAAAAAAATAGACTGAATAGATGAAGCGAAGGGAGAATGGTGTGTATAGTCCTTTAGATTTGCTAATACAAGTAATGTTGCCATGGTAGTCCCTTTTCTTTGTACAGAGACTGCTGTAAAAACTAAAGAGGTAATTGAAGTGCAATTTTTGTTTTGTTGACAATTTTCTATTTTATAATTTCTTTTTTTCTCTTTGGAAACAAAGAAAACTTTGCTTTACTGAATAACTTTATTGCACAAAACCTAATGATTGTTTTGAGACCACATAGAGTATGTTTCAAGAACTTTTGTACAGGGAGTTGGCTACCCAGGTGGGAAGCTAGCCAGGAAACCAGACAATTGGAGCAGTCTGCCACGTGGGAAGCAGGGTAGCTGGACAGCCTTGACAGCTGTGAAGTCCAGTAACATGGGCAGGCTGCTGATTCACCCACTATGATGCCAGCTGGCATGCAAGGGGTAGGAGGGAAGCCTCTCTGCCTGCCTGGTTGCCATCAAAAATGCAGAGGAACCAGCTTGTTCCCACGGATAACATCCTTTTTTTGTGGAACCAGAATCCTCAGATGGGAGAGGGTTCTGGGAATTATTCAACTAGGTGTTTTGATAGCCATGAGAAGCTTGGTATCAGGGAGCAGCATCAGCAGGGTAGGGCAGGGCAAGGCAGTGTCCTCACTAACAGAATGCCACCCGTCAGGGTCTGAGCAGAGCCAGGGTGATGCCAGTGGCAGGATCCACTGACAATCCCAGACGAGTTGAGATGATCTGTCTCTGGGAGCCATCCATGGAGTCCAGGCAGGGAAAG
>NW_009620241.1:113796-128660 GCF_000690535.1 Cariama cristata
TACCTGTTATAGGGGACACAGGAGGCAGGTCTGGGGGTCCTACCAGGAAGATCAGGGCAACAAGGCACAGGGCTGGGCAGAGGCACATCTACAGCATAGCTCAGGTCACGACTGGTTGCCCAGGCTAGAGCTTACATGGATCTCCCAGAAAAAATGGACAGAGAATGCACAAGTAAGGATCTCAGGCGAGGCTGGTAATGGCAGATAAGGCCAGCTGATGCGCTCATAATCATAATGCTTAGATAAAGGTAAATTGTCATTTGTGAAGTCACATATATATTCCATAATGAGGTGGTTTGTTTGCCTATGTTTATTATCTATGTCTATTATACACTAAACATCAAAGTCAAATAGGAAGAGAAAGGATTTAGAAAAACACAGTATAATGTGGAGATTGGTAAACCCAATGGTAGTAAATATATTGTCTCAAAAGTAACTAAAAATGCAGAATACACTATTTGCGTACATCTCATATTTTCCATCCATCAAGCAAATTTACTTACTGGTGTACATTTCAGACTACAGTTTTTGAAATCTGTGAAAAAAAAAAAGTCTATACTGTCTTTGAAGACAACTCTGTACTGTAGCATATCTTTCTAATGGTGGACTAGTCTCTCTAGGAGAGAGCAGAATACTTAGTTATATGCTTAATAGTAAGCCATTGAAGTTGATGAACGTGCTTAGGACATTCTACTGACTTCAGTTATTCTGCATAACATTAGGAATACGGGTTACGTTTCCAAGCAGTATGAACTGTCATGAAGAGGTTACAACGATTTCCCCAAAGTATTACGTGAGTTCCCAAAAATAACACTTCCAACGCAAACTAACTTCTCACTGAAGTCACCAGGGTTTAAATGGGTGCTTACATTGACTTATCTTTATCTCTGTCTGTTTCACGGAACAAGAACTAATGTACACGTATGCTTGAAACTGGGGGTTTCATTGAATGAAAGCCTGGAAAGTTCCCTTGACTTCAGCATGAATAATTGGGATTTTGATTTGCAGTGAAATTTGCTTTGCTGGAAGAACTTGTAAAGACCTTATTACACAGATGCAGCAGGATTCCCTTGCTTCCCTCTGTCTCCTTCTAGCCCTCTTTTTTTCAAATAAAGGTTAATTTTACTTTTTCAGGTCTTTAACCCATTCTTATTTAAATCTGCCATCTAACTTGTTTCTTTTGGACAGGAAATAGGCAATGGACCAGAAAAAAACTTGTGACATTTATCCTATCTAGTCTCAAAAAAGTAGTTATAGTTGCTGGACAAGCTGGGTGGATGTCTAAAACAGACATACAGTAGTAAAGCCTTACCTGTCTGTAAAATGTTACTTGTTTTGTAAGATGTGATTAGTTTCATTTACATTATTGGGCATATTCAAGTAAACTTCTGCTTGAGGAATACGAACTTGTGGGTTTCCTGTAGCCTCATCCCAAATTCTTTACATAGTTGATTCCACAGATCTCAGAACTGAGAAGACCTCCATAAGAAGGATCTTTCTGTCCCTTTCTATGTTCTTCCAACAAAGTCTGCTTCTTGGATATCTTATATACATCTCAGACTTCCATACGTATCCATTCATACAGTCAAATATAACTCCCTTTTTTTTTTTTTTTTAACTTCTGAAGTGTCTTCAACTCAGTATCTTTTAAAAAGAGTTAACAGGTTTGATTTGGTAATTATTTGAAAATTTTTGTGGCCTGTGTTATGTAAGAGGTCACAAAAGGTAATGGCACTATCAGTCATAGTCCATTTTTCCAGGGCCTGTAGTGACAGGTCAAGGGTCAATGATTTTAAACTGAAAGAGAGTAGATTTAGATTGGACATAAGGAAGAAATTTTTTACTATGAGGGTCATAAGACACTGGAATAGGTTACTCAGAGAAGTCATGGATGCCCCATCCCTGGAAGTGTTTGAGATCAGGTTGGATGGGGCTTTGAGCAACCTTGTCTGGTAGAAGGTGTCCCTGCCCATGGCAGCGGGGTTGGACTAGATGGTCTTTTAAGGTGCCTTCTGACCCAAACCATTCTACAATTCTATGATTTTTGGGTAAAAGGAATTGTAGTTTGTGCCTTCTTCAAAGAATTATTTTCCTAAAATCAGGGTTAAAGTGATGACCAAAATCTGACTTTTAAAATTACCTTTTCTCCTGAAATACTGTGAAGACATTTCATTGTCCCAAGAGCTCTAATATTGAAAAACAAGTAATTATGTAAAAACTAAACCAAAACAAAACTTTATTATACATAATGTCACCAACAGTAAAAATGAACAAGACATTATTTGAGTTGCATATTGAATACCCAAGGAAAATGAGAATTACATTGAGTGGGGGAGAAAGGTAAAACTTTACTGATATTCATTAATCCCAGGGATTAAACTATTGGTTATGATTAGCTACTTGTTGTTTGACCTGTAATCCCACTGCTAATATCCACTGTCTCAAAACATTTTTAGAAAAGTGACTCACGTTGATTTTTAAGATGATCTAATGAAGCATTTTCAGTTTTCTATTGAGTCTTGTTGTTACTAGAACCCAGATGAGCTGTAAAAATAACAGAGTACTGCAAGAACACAGAAGCAATTTTATCATTGTTATCACACCATGTTTGCTTTAACTGGTAAATGACTGCTTTGAGTGGTATATATCAGCAGAGTCCTCAAAAGCTTTTCCTTTGCCAGAACAAGGCTGCTGTCCAACCCTCTGCTCTAAGAGGGTCAAAATCTGATCTCAAAGTCAACAATGTCAACATTTACTTTGAATTCAGAAAGGTTGGAATGAAACTCTATTGTTGTGTATTTTACAAAACCAAAGACCAGCATTAAAAACACCTATCCTTACGTTAAAATCACTGAGAGTGTTTCCATAAGTTTGTTCACACCGCACTTCCAACTAAAACTCTTCAGACCAATGAAAAGACTCTTTGATAGTAGAGACATATGCATTTATTTAAAAAGAGAAAACTGAATCAAAACTGTAATGCTAGTTCACGGGGTGAAATTGAGTTCTTTTAAGATGAAAAAATAACATTTAGTATGTAAAAAATATGGGAAAATATAATTTGAGAATTAATTTACAAATGCTTAGAAAGAAAAGTTTGTTGCTATTGTTTACATATCAACTGAAAGGTTTTTGCATACCTCTTAGGTTTGCAAAATATCCAATGGCACTGCTGGGAATCATTCATCCCGGACGTTCGAGATGACTACAGAACATCTGTGCTAGTAAGTAGGTTTCCTACAGCAGCTGATGAGAAAAATTTCTCGTATTGCCAAGACTCCAAATGGGTCATAAGCTAATCACTGTGACTACACACAAACTTACATTCTGTGCCTTGCCATATCCTAAACATATGCATGTCTAATCAGATGTCTCTGGAAACTAAAACACAGGAGGCTGGTTTGTGCTGTCGTCTCTCTCCTGCATAGTCAGGCCATGCCCAGTGCTGGCTTTCAGAGCAAAAAACTTGGGAGTGCTCCTGGGCCTAATGTTTACATACTTGAATTGTAAAATAGCATCACTCCAACAGCTGCATGAATAAAATACCAATTTAATTGCATATGCACAGAGTGCAATTTCAAAGGGCTTGATAAGCCTGTCAAATAAAAAATCATATTTTCTAGACATTTGTCACCAGTAAGTATCATTTTCACTATCAAGTATTTATATGCTGCCTCCTGGTGCCAACAGCGTTTCAAAAGAGTACATTTCTGCAGCAGTAAGCTTTACTTCATTGTCCCCTGTTGCAAAGTATTGTTGAAGAAAGCTGGATCCTTGCATTGATTTCAGTGAGTTGTAGCATGCCACTTGTTAGGTAATGACTGGCAATTTCTAGAGTTGTCAGGAAATCAATTCTCATGTAGACATAGGGGTACCTTATTCAGGTATTTGTTTATTTAAAACAAAGAGAAATTTAGAAACATGATTTTTTTGGTTTTAAATCTTATAGTCTCCTGACGTTAAAAAAAAAAAAAAAAAAGAAATAAATATTGCAAGTCTTTGCAGCTTTAGGTATTTCATAACACTTTCTGCTAAAACACACTCCCTGTAGTTGTGAAGTATTTGGATGTATACTTAAACAGAACAGATTGGAAAGAATCTTGATGGTTAATCAGCAGTAGAATAAACAGAATAAGGGAAATCTTGTTACTAAATACAATAAGATACAGTTTTGGACTGAGATAACTGGGCTAGGGGAAATGCTTTAAGATCTAAACAAGATTACACTGTACTGAGGCAGGTAAGGGCTGCAGGATTTAGGACAATCCATCTAATGAATTTTCCCTTATGAGAAAAAGATCAGAGAAAGATAAGAGTAGAGTTATGGTCATTTCCAGGCCCCACGATCTGAACACAGACTTTTTTTTTAACATTTATGACATTCTGGCTTAGAAGAGGGATTGTGTGTGACCTCTAAGTATTCAACTGCTAAGTAGCAATAGGATTAATATTTCATAAAAGCACTCAAGATCCTCTGTCTCAGTGCAGAAATATGAAGGTGTGGGATTAGGATTCAAGATGAGTGGATCACAGACTACCAGCGTAATGCACCAGTCTAATCATCAGTATCACAGAGATAGTGAAGACATAAACTATGTGGACAGATGATGGTGGCCAGCATCTTTATACAGGTGAGACTGATGCAGCAAAGTTACTGACACAGGATACCAGTTTTCCCCCATCTTCTTTCTTGCTCCTCCTCCAGCCGATGCTCCTGGGGCAGATGCTGATACAGATGTTCTTCCTTTGGGTTGCATGGTCCAGGTCCTCCTGCTACCTCCCAGGTGAGAGGACGGAGGAGGCAAAGGGAAGGAAGGGGAGAGCTGCAGCTGCTGCTCTACCGACTGTCCAGAGAACCACGAGGGCTGTCAGGCAGTTGAGAGCCAGGCTGAGAGGCTCCGGCTGAAAGCAAATGCCAGTGAGGGGGAAGTATGGTGACAGAGCAAAAAAACCACCAATTCACCTGGCATTTACCGTTTTGCAGGCAAATGAGGAGAAACAGCAACCTGCAGATAGACTATTAATTTTGCATAGGTTTTTCATGACAGCTCCGATATTTTTCCAGCTACAGTGGCAGTTAGATACACAGAAATGGAAAACTGCTATTTTTCAGATCAGAGGACTCAGACTAACACGTTCTTTCTCAAAGAGAAGAGTTTATGTTTTCATGTGAATCAAATAATTTAGATCTTCAGCGCATGTTGGGCTGTTGTACTCTTTCCTCCACTTACGGAAATGCTGTCCTCCTTTTACCTCATAGGAAGTATTGTGATTCAGTTCTTTTTCTTCTGAGTGAGTATTATTTTTATCCAAGCATACAACAACCAAGCATACAACATTAAGTTGTGTCTTCAGTAACCTCACAAATTCCTAGTAGCAGCAGCTCCACACCATCACAAACATCAAGGAAATGCTGCTATGTTATGCATCTTAACATTGAAGTTTGAAAAAAAAAAGAAAAACAAAGCAAAACAAACAAATGACCACAAAAATCCCTGTCATAAAAAAACCCCACCCAAAATACAACCTGACATGTAAATAAAAAAACATTGTTTGACGAAAATGATTGGTATTGCAAATATATTCATCGTGGATGGGTATTAGAAAACCGAGTATTAAGAATCCCTGAATTTTGCTCTTGAGCTTAATGTTTCTTGTGACTTTTTAGAAACTCTCCTTTTTAAATGCTCTCCAAGACAATGCATAAAAACTGGTCCCAACAGCCCTCAGATTTACTAACACATTTAATTTTATTATAGCTGTTTTTTCTCCGGGAAGGCTTTATGATCTGACATTTCTTCATGGACAAAAAGTTAATTTCTATTGTCAATAATATTCCCAGATGATACACAGGCTGTAAAGACACAGTTTAATTAATTCCTGTTTTGTGGTTTAAAGCTGCTTGTATTTCAACATGCAAATAGAAAATAAATGCATTATTAAGTTGAACTTTGTTTTTCTTCACAAATCCATAATATCTGTCATTATAATTATTTTTGGAGAGTTGTTGATGTTTAGACCTAAATTCTCAATAATTTAATCTATTTTAATTTAAATTAATTTAACTTCTAGGTTTTCCCTCCTTTTGTTATCCTTAATTTCTCTTCTCTTCTGCCTCTTTTATTCTTTCTAGTTTGGCCTGACACAGAAACCACTAGAAAACCATATTTTTCCGACTTGTTTATTTGACTGTCATTCAGAACTTTTTTTCCTCCAACTTCTTGACTCTTTCTTGCCTAATCTAATTTTCTCAAGGTCGCTATCTTTTTTTTTCTCTTTTAGCTGATAGTCTTCCTTTTTCTAATATCCCTGCAATCTTAATATTTGTTTCCTTCATCTGGTGATTTTGTTACCTTCTACTTGCTCTTCAAAACATATCTTCACCCCTCCTTCCTGCTTCATATATATTTGAAAATCTTTCTCTACTCTTCTGTGAACGCTGTTCTGCCCCTTTCTTGTCTTTCTTCTTTGATCTACCATTCATCTTCAAGTGCCTACGTGTAAAATTCTGCAATTTATATGAACGAATAAGGCAAAGATTTTTGCCTGGAGGCTCTTCAGCTGGAGGTTTAATTTCTGGATGCATCACAGAGTTGTGTGACACTGGGTAAATCACTTCTTTGGTTCCCTGTGCCTCTGTCCATTTTCTTTTTCTCACTGCCAAGAATACCATTTCTCTCGTATGGTTTCTGTGGGAATAAACAGATGTAGATTTATAACATAGTCAGACACTATGGTGCTAGGGTTATGTAGAAATCTTAGACCGATGAGAAGTTTGTAGCATTATACACACATTTTGTATGGTCTCAGGATGGCAAAGTGAGGCATATTTGCTATCTAGTGTGTTCGCAGAGCAAAAGACTGGAAAGGACCCACTGTCGTATTTCAGAGAGTGCAAACAGTGGATGCTCATTCTTCTTCACCTTATCCATAGTATTAATAATACTAAAGACTTATTTCCAACTTCTAAACAACCTTAGCACAATCATTAATCATCCCAACCATGCTAGATGTGGAGATGACCCTGCAAAAAGATTTATATTAAGATTGTCTACAGCTTGTTCTTTCTTCTGGGTGCCAGGGGAAAAACAGATTAAAATTCATTATAGTTTGAGAAACAAGGGCAATTTTACTTTTGTTTTCAAATTATTGAGGCAAATGGATTGCATCTGTATTATTTTTGGTTTTGTTCACCATTCTTTACATAAATGCAAGGAAGGAAAGGTTTTGAAAACTTTGAAATTTTATTCTGGAACTTTATGAAGTTCCAACCTCAAACATATAAATCTCATTTTGGGCAATATACTTTTATAATAACAATTTCTCTTGTAATGTGTTCAGGACAATTTTTTTTTTCTCTTCTCCAATGTATTTCTATTATTTCCTTTCATTTAATCAAATCACATTGCAGAATCCTTTGGTTTTTACAATTTATTTTAATTTTCATTTGACAAAGATAATTTGATAGTTTTATAAGATGGAGCATAAGAAAGAGGAAATAAGAAAGCAGTAAGTTAAAAAACACTTCCTCAGTAATTATGATTTTATGATTTTATACTTATATGTTATCCATTGAGGTAGGTTTTTTTTGGTTTGTGTTGTTGTTTTTTTTTGTTTTTGTTTTTGTTTTTTTTTTTCCCTGCTTTGTTTTGTTCTAAAAGTCTGAACAAACTTTGGAAATTCATCTGAAAGCAATTTTCCCAGAGGAAAACTTGTCTTTTTTTGCTCTTCGTAGATGTTGACACAGTAGGTTTGATGTTTAATGAAGAGATATTTTTAACCACCTAGGAGGAAGAAGAAAAGAAGATAAGTCATCAAGACATAGTCAACTTGTAGCTTATTAAACCTTAGGGAGGCAGACAGTGTACCAGACGCTGTCCATGCATTCCTAGTTGCAGGTCGAGGAACTGTATTGTTACCTGTGTCCACATACATTGAGCAAGTTAGTGAATTAAAGTAAAAGAGGAGTCAATACTGTATCATTGATTTCCTGACCACTGGTTTATATTTGAAATTTGTATGTATTGTAACTATCCATTTGAGTAGACAAAATTTGTTAGGAAAGCAGTTCTGAATAAAAAAAAGCCTTTTTATTAAACACTAATTTGAATATATATTTGGCTTCCAAGTCACACAGAATAAGCCACACAAATATGGTAACATGTCAAATCAAAGTGAATTCCTTCAAGGAAGAGCTCTTTGTTCTGAAACTGAAGGAAGATGAAGAAAAAGAATAATAGTTGTGAGAGGTAGGTCATAACCTGTTCCACTGGTTTTGGTAGTAAAAAGCTGTAAGGTACATTTGCAAATGTATCAGTAGCTATACCATAGTGAAATAAACCCGGTATCGATCATAAAGGGGTTGCTTTATATAACCCTTTTTGTAGAGTTTCATTGTTTCAATATAAAGTTTTAACACAGAGTTTGAAAAACATTATAACTACACTCTGACTTATTTCTTTTCTTTTCCTGAAAAAAAGAAAAAAAGTGCCGTAAGATGTTCACCAAGGAATTTTGAGCTTCAGCAGTTTGCTCATAACTTGGGCAAAAAGCTCTGGGAAATAATATAGTATTATTCTTCTAATATGTTAATACCAGGTGATTTTCACAATATGATCCTAATAGTGAATTTTCAGTCTGTCCATGTATCCTTCTCTTCCCAACTAGAAGGGAATGATTGCACATTATTCTCTCTCCTCTTCCTTTTGAAGTTAGAAACCACATTGGTTGAATGGCTACGTACATCCAATACATACATGGATATATACATACATGACGAACAGACTTTATCCTCTTCTCTATTAGCACTACCCCAAGGTAACACAGTCCACATTATGTATTTGTTTTATGTGGTGTCTTTAAGTCCATTTGGAAGCTGAGAACGGATCATTGACAAAAGAATTTGTACAACTGCACAAAATTATTTGGTACAGAATCATGGTTTCCACTGATTCAGTCTCATATCTGCTGAGTTTGGAGTGAATGGTGAGGAGGAAAGGGGATGTGAGAGAAGGTAGCACTGTTCCGTGTGGGCGTGGTGGTGTGGATGTTTCCAACAGTGAAGAAATTTCCCCACCAGAGTCCGGGCGGTGCTCTGAACTTCATGCTCCTGTGCGGAGGTAGTCAGATTCCAAAGGGAATGAAATCGATCCTTTGTAGGTACTTTGTGTGGAAAGTTCATTGAAAACCACAGATAACAAAAATAAAGTAAGAAAATATTGAAGTGAAACACTGGAGCAATTCAAAGCTTCATTGGATCTGAATTTTTTTTTCTAAATACAGAGGACAGCTGGAGGAAATCAGGACACTCTCTACAGTATATCTGCCAACAATGCATATTATTATGAGGAAGGTAATCAGAAGGCAGCCTTATGATACTTGCAGGTTGTGTAGCACTTTAGATGGAATTTTTTTCACTTGATGCAGGTAGAGATTGAATTTGAAACTGTATTTGATAAAATGAAGTGTAGTGCACACTACGTAAGTGCAACAACAGAGAGGTATGTTTTAATCAAAGACCCCGGAAAAAGTAATTAAGTCTGTAGACACATGATCGTTGTGTTTCTAGTTCTGCAAGGAGCTTAAGGGAGAACTCAGTATTAGGTTGGATTTCCTTTAGGGACGACAATTCTGTAGTTATTACAGAAAACTACTCACAAAAAGGACACATAAAGGTTGTTTAAAATAAGGAGATGGAAATGCTTTATACTGGCTTCATATGTAAACAAACACCAAGAAAGCTATTAAGACGTTGCTTACATCAAAAGCACAGGCCAAATCCAGTAGATGATTCTGTATTGCTGGCATAGAAAATTTAGACTCCCAGACCAAGGTGTTTAAGACAATCTGGGAAAGGGAACTTTGTTCTTAATTTTTATTTTTACACCATCTGAGTAGTAGACCTTCTGGCTTGCTCGGTGATGTTATTGGATATGTTTTGCTAGCCATGATATGCTCTATATAATAATTAACTTGTAAAATTGAACTTGGTTCAGTCAGGATGTCTTTAAATAGTTGCCAGGGAAATAAATGTTTTTACACATAATCCTCTTTCCCAATCCAACACTTCAGCTAAAAATAAAGTATTACAGGTAAAGCGAACAGAAGTATATTCTCTGAAAATGCAGAATGATTCCAATTATGTCTAGTTATTGTTTGTGAACATTTTATTCAGTATAAAAATGAACAAAAATGGTCTGCAAAGGAATTTTTGTGTAGCAAAAAACTAACGCCAGACACTGGAGACCTGCAAAGCCATTGAAGAGGCAGATAAGACAAAATAATAACAAAATAATAGGGATCCGGTTTTCATGGACACTTCCAAGGAAAAAGATGGATATTTATGATGAAAAAAATGATATATATATCCACTTGTTATAGGAAGTAGTCTTATAGTTATTTGAAGTCATTTGCCACAGAAAATAGCAGAATACTAGAAGAAAGGAAATCAACTGCAACAGATTCTGTTATTTTTCTTCAGACAGGCATAACAAAACAACAGTACTATAACTTCTGGTATAATCAGAGAAAGTGGAATCATTTTCACACAACAATAATGGAGACAATACTCCAGCAGAGCCTCAAAAGTATTCAAACAATGGTGTGAGGAAGTTTAATTAGTGAAGTCCACATAGTGATTGTAGTTATACATTGCTTCTAAGTATTTGAGATTTCACCATATATGTGTAGTTTGGAAGAGTATGAAGTGACGTAAACATCTTAAGCAGTATAAAAGTACTGATGGTGGACCTGCTGAAGTGATTGGACTAGCAAATCTGTATGGTTATCTCCTTGTAAAGACATCTTCTTCCTAGATATTTTTACTTGCTTTTGTTTTAGTGAAAACCAGGTCTATGTGAATCAGACAAAAAACTAGGAGCAAAAATACCACCCCAACTCCACCTCAGGAGTAAAGTATGCTGAGCAAATTATTGACTCATTTTTGGACCCTGAATATCTAAGCAATAAATTCTAGTTACTTCATAAAGACAATGTGTTTTGAATAAAAAAATAAAAAGACTTGAGTAACGCAAACCTAATAGTTGACACTTATTTCTTCATACTGTTTACTAATAAAGCTTTAAAAGGTGCATAGTAAAATGTAAATGAGAAGGTAAATTTAAATTTTCCTACTTCATTTTCATCATCTGTTAAAGGAAAATCTCCCATCCCTATAGAATAATTACAGATTATTTTTTTCCACATGCTTTTCTTTCCCTTCACTATGTAGTTTAACACTTATCAACTCCATTAATTGGAGAAAATGGAGTTGGTCTCAAAGGAAACTTCGCATTGCATTTCAGTAGCAATGAGCTGTTTGCCAAGGTAGAGACTTATCTTAACAGAATAGTTCTAGACACCTGGGGAACGTGGGGGAGGAGGTGCAAAAAAACCTGCAGACACTATAGCAATGAACTGTTTGCCAAGGTAGAGACTTAACAGAATAGTTCTAGACACCTGGGGAACATGGGGGAGGAGGTGCAAAAAAACCTGCAGACACTAACAATGCAATATTGCAATACCAATTTCTTCATTTTTCTTTATATCATTAGTGATGGGTCCCTCCAGCAATAGGGGAGCCAGCTGCAACGTCTCTGTTCCCTGCAATGCTTCAGTAACAGAAATATGATATGTATTAAAATTGTAACAGAGAGTGAGATATCTAGGTTAACATAAAGTTAAGGTTCAGTAAAGAGCGAGTGAAAATTCAGACTATCTTTATATTTATAGTTCTTCAATCAGATGCATATATGTAGGTGTAATTTTTATATCAGGAAACTAAGGTATCAACCAAGGGAAAAATTATGTATGTAGACAGAATAAATAATAAGTGGGATTATTCAGTTTGTAAATTGAAGACCTTTTTGGATCAAAACCTAAGATGCTTTGTTGCTGGTATGTCCCTACCTTAGGTTTTTTTCTCTTCCCTCTCTCATATGCACAGACAGATGCAAATCTTGAAAAAAGGATGAGCTGCATCATTCTCTGTCGGAACATAGATTTTCTCAATGTTCTTACAAAAGATGATACACACATTGAATTTAAGTCCTAATAACTACACTAAAGGGGAAGAATTTTCATGTTATATAAACAGTCAATAGCAAAGACTTTTAAAACTATTTTCATTGCTTCTGTATATTGAGTATGATACTTAAGCTGAAGTTGTGATAAAGAACTATTACTGGCAGAATCAGGAAATTATATAAAAAGATGGAATGGACCTTAATTAATTCTCAATCATATTTTAAGAGCAATATGGCTGAAACAGGCAGTCATACCTTTCATGTGATGAATTCTACAAGACATGTTTTTAGGAAAAATTGAGGCAGTCGGGAGAATTGATGAATTTAAAGCTAGAATAAAACTAATGAAATGGTGAAATAAAAATAGTGTTCTATGCAATACCAAGGTGCAAGAATTACAAAACTCCCACTAATAAAACTCGTACTATGTATACAAAGTTCTAGTGCAATTAAGGCCCAGTATGTGATCACTACATACACATTTAGCAAGATGAAAGACTTAACCTTCTGCAGAGAGTAAAAGGCCAAACAGCAACCGTGAGTGAATATATAGGTTGCCTAAGTCTTCCCCTCTACAGTCCTGTTATACACTGCCTTTCATAATAATTGATTTAGACTAAGATGAAGATCACATTTTTGGTCTTTGTATGTACATGTGTGACAGGATATCAACTACAGACAATCCTAATGAGTCTCAACACATACTGTGTCGAAGGTCTACTATATTTGTACACAAGATGATCAATAACACAGTCTTAGAGGCCTTTCTGAAAGTTTCCTCTTAAATTATCTTATACTGACCAGATATAGCCAGTTTGATTTAATAGCAAGCACACAGCTTACAGCAGTCTAGCTAAATCCTTTTAAAATTGATTGTTGAAAAAAGAATAGAAGTTTTATCAGTTTTTGTACTGCATACTTTGTTTATCGTTTCCTTTGTTTGCTAAACTTGAGCCATAAGTAACCTTTTCCCTTTGAGGCAAATTCAATGCATGAAGGTCTCAATAATTTATTAGTTAACTGCTGCTTAGTAGGATTCACTGCGACCTGGAATGCAGTCACGTAGGAGGATTATTCCTGAATAATGTATTTACATCTGTAACAGTAGGAAAGTGAAATATTGCCAAACTGAAACATGTAGCCATACCTTATAGGTGATGAAATTCTGGAACAGAAGTTTTTAGGAAAAATGGGGGCAATGGGGAGGACTGATGAATTTAATGCTAGAATGATAACTAATGAAATGGTGAAAGAACAAATGGAAAAAGCCCATTGAGTCACATACTATTATTCAGCCAATGGAAATATTTAACACAGAAATAACCCTTTACCTAAAGAACTGAAATTTTCAGTCCAGCAGCTTCCTCACTGCCCTTCCATGGAACAGCATGCCTGTTTCAGGGTCATACCTGGGGTCCCAAAGAGCTTTTCTGCCCGACAGTCATATTGCTCACAGCTCTCGGGGCATCCTGGCAGGCCAGCTCCTCCACCCACCAGACGGAGGTCTTCCTCCCAGGGCCACACCACTTCATTCCAATCGCTGGGACAAGGCTCACATGTCAGAAACAAGGGTATGGGAGGGAGAGGGAACCATCTAAGGCTTAAGCTTGACATGGGGTCTGAGTTTGACCAGGATGTCTATCCAGGTGATGCAGACTGGGAAGCGCTTAGAAATCCTGGAGTGCAAGCATAACTAAGGGTTTATTTGGGGTATTACTGTAACTCCCAAAGAGTAGATTTGTAGTGAATAGCTCTCTTTGTACAGGCTACATAATTATTTCAGTACGAGTGCTTCTCATAGGTCAGACCAGCTCACTTGACCCAACAGAAGCTGCTTAACTTTCAAGAGCAGCTGGGGTATTGCTTTCCGACAAAAAGGGAGATTTAGAGTGTGACGACTTCTTGTCAAGCTGCTGGAAAATATAACTGGTTTAGATTGCCTGCAGCTGGACTGCAGCTGAAGAGTCTGAAGCTATCTTTAGGGAAGACTTCATGATCTTGATCTTTTTCAGCTCTTTCAGAATGATACTCAATGCAACTTAGCTCTGATCACAATTTTTCTGTTTTCTGCAGGAGTTTCTTAACATTTCTTTCACTTGTGACAAAATACTGTTGATTTGAACAATAATCTACTGACCACAATAATCACATGCCTGAGAGATGATCTTTTCCTTACTGCCACGTCTACAGCCGTGAGATGGCTAGAAATCTTAGAAGCAGATCACTTAATACATATTAAGTAAATCATACATCTTTCAGCACACATGCTATGTCTTTTATTAACAGATAGAACCTTTAAAGTAGGCAATAACATGGCACCTAATGTGCTCTTGGTTTGAGGGCCAGAGAGTCAGTTTTGACAGGCAGCAATTTGTTGGACATACTTTTCAGTGTATTCCATTTTTCTCTTCTTTAAAAATGCCGCTTTCTGTCATGCATGAGTACTCCTCTACCCATCCCTCCCAGTAAAGAATCACAGCTGAATTTCAGACCTTACCTCTTTTTTATTTTTTCACTTCTGTTAAACATTCTCCCCTCTCAATTAAGAGTCAAATCTGTATTTTGTTTAAAATACAATAGATTAGGAATTCAACAAGATTAACTATTAATAAGACTTGGCTATAGAAAATGAATTTGCTGGTTTTGTTTGTAATTTGCACAGATTCTTCTTTCTCCTCTGTTAGCTATGTGACAGAAGGGACACTAATAATGTACATGGTCTGTAAACAACTCTTAAAATGCAAGGTATTCTTGTTTAAATAAATCAGACATTCAAGATATGAACATAATATGAAACAGACCTATTTCAAGTTTCAATGTAGCAGATTGTTTCCTAGCAGA
>NW_009620242.1:0-4444 GCF_000690535.1 Cariama cristata
GAAATTGGGAGTGAAGTTGAGCTCAGGAAAGACAGTAGGGTGAAGGAAAGTTTTTTTAAGATTAGGCGTTTATTTTCTCATTATCCTATTCTGATTTGATTGGTAATAAACTAATTTCCCCAAGTCGAGTCTGTTTTGCCTGTGATGGTAACTGGTGAGTGATTTCTCCCTGTCCTTATCTCGACTCTTGAGCCTTTTGTTATATTTTCTCTCTCCTGTCCAGCTGAGGAGGGGAGGGATAGAGTGGCTTTGGTGGGCATCTGGCATCTAGCTAGAGTCAACCCACCACAAGCGACCAGTATATTTATTTACATGTGCCTTGCATTCCCAGAGGCAATTTGAATTTGGAAAAAGAATTTATTAAGTCCCTTAAGAGTGTTTGTTCCATGCAGTATTTCCAGCCTGACCAGAAGTACATTTTCTCAGAGATCTGGAGAGAAAATCTGTTCTTTTTTCAACTCAAAAGCTACACTTTAATCAGAGAAAACCCTCTGTTTTGTTAGTAAGATTGTCCAGTCAACCAAAGTTTGCTAACTTGTGGTAGGATTTTGCCCTTTTCTGGTACCAGGCAAATTTTCAATGGGTCTCAGCCCTATCCTTTCCAGCAGTCGATGATTAGTTTTAGTTCTGATAATCTTCTGAACCTTTACAGTTCTGTAAATTAGACTGAAGTTTTTGAGTATTTCCCATTGTGCTAGTATCTTCACTATGGTTCCTCTCAAATGCATTCAATGTGAATGCTTGGTGCTTAGTACCTCGATCCAGTATTCAGTAGTTTATACGACTGAGTGTCTCCTGTCTTTGTAGAGGTGACTGAGAGAACGTATTTTCTAGTGGGGACATGCTGTAGTCTGTACATCTGACATATGCATCCTAGTTGAACAATGTACTCCTGGACCAACCTGTAATATACAGCCAGAATGGATGACAAAGAAAAAGAAAGATGTGTCATGGAAAATATATGCGTCTCACCTTCGTTTTTCCTCTATATTCTTAAAATTTTCTCTGTAACATCAAAATTAAGGACTGAGATACTTGATAAAGTTACAACATGTCCATTGAGCAATAGTAAGAGATAATGTATATGTTTTTAGCGCATAGCAGTGAAAGAAATTCAAAGCTATCTGTTTTACCTCACAGTCCATTACTGCAATTAACTGAGAACCTGCAATAAATCAGTCTTGTGTCCAAGCTCTAGCCCAGCTTGGTGTCCTTAATTACAAACTGAATGCTTATAGAAAATGTGTATAAATCTGTAGTGCCCATAAATAAGCACCATACTCTTATGGCTAAATTCTGGAAAATTAAAAACCATCTAGTTGTGATGTTACTACTTTTTAAAAATTTTTTTCCTCCATCGGTGTTTTGCAGTTACATTCATGAAATTATGTATATAGTACTTTATAAATGGTACAATATTATAGCCCTTGCTTTTCAGGAGCTTCTGGGATAAAGTAGTCAAAAACTCAGTGAGGTAAACAGGCAGGAGTCATAAAGTCAGGACAGAGTGGCTCTCAGCGGTTTGATAAGCACTTGTCCAAATGGACCAAAACTTAGCCATGCTGTTGCAGACATTGCAAAAGAAAGGTTGAATGAGAGTTTTGAAGGAAAACAATAGGATTATTTTTGCATAAATTAGAAAATACACAGGTACACTGCTGCTTGAGGGAGAACAGGTAGCAGATAAGATTACACAGATGCTATCTTATTTTATACGATACAACCTAAGCTATCATGTGCATGTCACTGTATTCTTTAGCCCAGTTATGTATAGGAAGAGTAGCTGGGTGCTGCTGTCCCTCTGTGTGGTTTTTGGAATACAGTTATTCAGTTTTACAGAGGGATAACACAGTTTTACAATGTTCTTTGTTTAAGAAGCAGTCTTCATAGAAGCATTACTTAGTAAGGCTATGAAGTGCAATAGAAATCTGTCATACTGCTTCAGATTTCCACTAATTGTTGTGCTACAGCAGTGGCACAGTTCAGTCTTCATGTCTGTAAATAGTATTGTCTGATTAATAATCTCAGTAGTTATGATCTTCAAAGATCCCTCAGGCTGACTGAAAACCAAGCAGAAAATAATTCCTTCTGTAGTGTTGAATGAAAGGGACTTGAACAGGGGAAATGAAACAACTTTATATAAGGTAGAATCATCATCAAGTGCAGAAGGAACATTTGTCACAAAGGAAAATTTAATGAGTGCTGAAGTTTTCAGTATATTTCACTCACCGTGTCTTACCAGTACTACAATCACTTATATACCGATGAGTAAATTAATGATTTTTTATTTGATTAGCATGCATTACATTGTATAACTCAGTCATCATAAAAAAATGTTTCTGAGTATCCACTGTGTCTTCACGTTTTTAAGAAAAGGCAAGAGAGTCGTAGGTTGACACTATTGAACCCGGATGAAAAATCTCAAGTATTTAGACAGAGTAGAAACCAGATCACAACATGTCTTGTGCTTTTTATGGAAACATAAGAGAAACAGGTTACTCAGACTATGACTGGCTGAAACAAACTAGAGGAGTGCATGTTGCAGAAATAAACATTGAATAAGCATAAAACTTGTAGGTTGTAAAGTTTCTTTGGAAGTAAAATAAATGGACCTGCAAGGTGTCCTTCCATAGTACCAGTTCTAGCTGGAAGTGCTTGTAGCTGACTGTGAATTTTAATTTTCTGATAGAGTAGCACAAGAATTTTATCTTGACCTTTCAAAAGTAAAGCTTGATTTTATATTGAGACAGGAATTTTCAGTTGAGCGAGATTTTAGCTACCTTTGGAGCATCAAGTGGTAATAGTTCCACAATCAGTAGCGGTTGTCTTCATGGAGTGCCACATTATTAATTCCATATGATTTATCTGATTTATCTGTAACATCTTGAGTTATGGTCCTGTCCTAAAAATGCTTGCAATTCTATTTCATTTCATTAGAGCATGTTGACAACTTTTGAGGAAAGGTTTATTTGGGGGGAAGGAAAGATCTTTTTTTTTTGTCAAATACTTTGTAGAAATGCTGTCAAGCACTTATACTTCACACTACCATGGCTGAAGCTGGTATTTTCTGCAGGGGATTCCCATTGTCTTTTTTTATCAGTGGAAAACATTAAATACTTGTAAGCTTATGGCTTTTTAAATAAGCTGCTGATTCAAAACTAATTTCTGGTACCTGCTCTAGGTACAGATTCCCCATTGTCTCTAATACAGAGGTTGCTTTTTCATTTGACTCTGCTTGAAATAGCTGTGTACAGTGCTGGCAAGTAGTACTTTCAGCCTTGTTAGAGATGTCCATAACTATTTTATGTCTATGGTAGTCCTCATAAAATAACCCACCAGGCTGACCAAAACCTGCTTTCAAAGTCCTTCCCCAAACCTCCTTTTTTTGCTCAGGTCTTTGTGAAATAATCAAACCCAGTTATATCTAGAACTGCTGTGGAAAAAAAATTCTAAGTAATTTGCCAGTCTTATAAGAGGCATTGTGTATAATGTGTATATATAATGATGACTATTCAATGCTATGATACTGTAATGGCAATGCAACTCAAAATACTTTTAGATGAAAAATACATAGATTCTGCTTTTTGGATTTTGAACTGAGTGAATGTAATAATGTCTGTTTTGCAGTGGTGAAATTTGTGTCATCTTCCCTGTCATTATATATGGTATTCCAGCTAGTAAGATTTTGATGCTTTTTCAGGGCAGAACCAGTAACTTCTTTAGTGCCATTTGATAAGCAGTGATCCAAGCAGGCTATAAGATAGAGTGCCATGAACTCTTTTCCAGTTTTCAGTACTTCCTCTAAAAATACATAGAGAATTTCACAGCTCTGGGCATCTGTGTGCTTATGTACTTCCAGCATCCCACTGAGATTTCCAGTGTAAGTTAGAATCATGAGTCTGAATAGTGTAGCTGAAATGACATTTGATAGGTTTATTTTAAAGTGCAGTCATTTGGTGCACTTCTGCAAGTTTCTACAAGTTTTCCTCCCTAATTTAATTCCTCTCCCATGTAAGCTCCACAATCTCTTTAGAGAAATTTTTTTCTGTGAGCTTTTAAGAGAACTACTACACAAAATCTTTAAACTGTAGTCGTCCTTTTATTTTAATAAATCCCAAGAAATTAAGGTATAATTCCTTCCTGAATCTGCTTTTTTTCATCCAATTTATGGCAACTGCAAATTTATATTATTATCTATATTTATGTCACTTAAGACTGAATTGATGTTAGTGCTATCTTGTAGTCAACTGATTTTGTATAGTTTTAAAAAAAGATACAGGTGAGCTCAGAAAGGGTCATTTTTGAAGCTCAGCAAGGACTGAGAATCCCCAGTTTCCCTTCTTTTTTTAAAAAGGATGTTTTTCTTTTAATTTTGCTTTCTCATTTGGTCTCTCTGTACATTTAACTTTGGAAAGGTTCAATGCTAACATTATGAGGTTCAGCA